>NW_027413960.1:0-32944 GCF_048773025.1 Camelus bactrianus
TTTCTTCTCTCTTTTTATTTTAACCTCTACTCTATTGATTTCCTGATCTTTAGGATTTCCTTCCTTCTGCTGACTTTTGGGTGTTTCTGCTCTTCTTTTTTTAGTTCTTTCAGCTGGTGGGTTCGATTGTTTCTTTGAGATCATTCTTCATTTTTGAGGAAGGCCTGTATCGCTATAAAGTTCCCCCTTAGTGCAGCCTTGGCTGCGTCCCATAAGTTTTGGGTGGTTGGGTTTTCATTTTCATTTGTATCAAGGTTCTCTTTGCTGTGTTGTTGTTGTTGTTGTTGTTGTTGTTGTTGTTGTTGTTGTTGTTGTTGTTGGGTTTTTTGTTTATTTCAACTTTGATTTCATCATTCACCCATTGGTTTTTCGATAGCAATGTTGTTTCATCTCCATGCTTCCCCCCCCCCCCCCCCCCGCCTTTAGTTAGCCTTTAGTTGGCTTCTGTGACTCACTTGTACGTTTTGGAGTTCGGTTGACCCTGTTTGGAAGTCTATTCACCTATGGCTATAACTGTTTGTATGAAACAGATAGTAATAGAATCTCAAACCCATCTAAAAGAGAAAGAAAGGAAGGAGAAGGGGGGAAAAAAAAAAGTCTCTATTATTTCTTGCTTCCCTCTGCCACTCTTAATGATTTAGATGTCTTCTTTTTACAATTTTGTCGTTTATTCCGTTTGGAATGAATGGTAGTGATCACCTTTCCGGTGATGAGTGGTCTCATTTTTGTACCATCCTCCTTCTTCTCTATTTAGAGTAGACCTGTTGATGTTTCTTTTAGCATGGGTTCAGTGTGCTAAACTCTTTTCGTTTTTGCTTGTCTGTGAAGTTCTTTACCTCCCCTTCTATTCTAAAGGATAGCTTTGCTGGATAGAGTATCCTAGGCTGCTTCTTTTTGTTTGTTTGTTTTGTTTTGTTTTGTTTTGTTTTGTTTTTCATTCAAGAATTTCAATAGATCTTGCCACTCCCTTCTGGCCTGTAGTGTTTGTGTAGAGAAATCCGCTGAGAGCCTTATGGGGTTCCCTTGGAACTCACTCTTTGTTTTTCTCTTGCCTAAAGGCATTTAGGATCATTGCTTTATCCTTGACTCTGGCCATCTTGATTAGCCTATGTCTTGGTGTGGGCCTGTTTGAGTTCTTTCTGTTGGGTACCCTCTGGAGCCTCCTGGACTTGGATATCTGATTCCTTCTTTAGATTTGGGAAATTTTCAGTCATGCTTTCTTCGAATACCTTTTCGGTCCCCTTGGTTCTTTCTTCCCCTTCTGGAACCCCTATTGTGCGTAGATGGGCACGCTTTCGAGGGTCCAATAGTCCCCTAAGATGGTTTTCGTTGTTCTTTATTGGTTTTTCTCTCAGCTGTTCTGATTGGGTTTCTTTCTGTTGTCCTGCCTTCTAGGCCACTTATTCGTTCCTCTGCGTGATCTAGCCTGCTTTGGACAGCCTTTAGGACCAGTTCTCATTTCAGCCAATGAGTTGACCAGTTCTCCTTGACTCTTCTTTATAGCTTCGATTTCGTTTTTGACGTATATAGTCTATCTCTCAACACTATCTCTTGGAGTTCCTTCAGGACTTGGATCACTCCTTTTTGGAAATCTTGATCGAGCAGGCCATCCACGTCTATTCATGGATCGTGCTTTCAGGGAATTTCTCTGGCTCTTTTAATTGGGAGTGGTTCCTCTGCTTCTTCATAATGCTCCTATCTCTCTGGCACTGTGGCTTAAGGAGTATCAGTTATCTATTGGGGTCCTTAAGGAGTTTATGTATTTATCGAAAGCCTACGCAGGCATAAAACTTTAAAAGAGAGAGGGGGATAGGGGGAGAGAGAGAGGAGACAGAGACAGAGACGACAGAGGGGGAGAGGGAGAGAGGGGGGTGGGGGCAGGATGTTAAAAGAATGGAGAAAAAAAGGTTTGAAAACAGTGTACGATCAATATAGAAGAGCAAGTTGAAGCAGAATAGCAATTGAGTTGAGACGTCTTCTAAAAGCCTTTAAAAACAAATAGAAAAGATCAGAAAATAATATACAATTGTTTCAAAAGTAAATTTTTAAAGGTAATCGGAAATAGAACAGATTTTAACAAAAGATAAAACAGAGGATTTTAAAAGACGGGAGAAAGAAAAGGTTTGAAGACGGTGTGTAATCATGAATAGTATAGAGTAAGTGGAATGCAGAATAGCGATCGAGTTGAGACGTCTGTTAATAACCTTAATAAAAAGGAGGAAAAAAATCGAGAAACAATATTGAAACCTGTGAATAACCAGTAACAGGAGATCAAAACCAAGAGAATGAAAAAGGGAAGGGGGTGGATGTTTAAAAATAATAATAATGAAAAGACTTGAAATGAAACATTTAAAAGGGATTAAAAACCGTAACGTATACGACTGTTCAAAAGTAAAGGTTAAAAGGTAACAGAAGGTAAAACCGATATAAAAGAGATTAAAAAAAGACAAAGGAAACGAAAAAAAAAAAAAAAAAGAGGAAAAAAAAAAAAAGGATGTGTTCTCTGGAGACGGTGCGCTCTTAACGGTTTCACCGAGAAGTCTTTCTGTCGTCGCCCTGTTTCGTGCAACTCAGCTTGCTTTTCCGCGGGCCCTCTGTCGGCGCCCTCGTCTGTGCTGCCCTCGGTGCCTGTGGGCAAGTAGATCGCGCCCCCTCCTGGCACCGCGTTCGGATGCTGCGTTCCTGCCGGGAAGGAGGGAGGGTGGCTGGCCGCCTGCCCTCTCCCGGCGCCGGTCGCTCCGCTGCTCTGTGCGGCTGTGTGCTCCGCCTCGGGTCGGCGCTCCTCTCCGTAGGTGGGCTCGGGGAAGACCGTGGAACCGCCCCGCCCCTGCTGCATTCCAAAACTCGGCTCCTTCTTAGTCTTGGTGGCGCGAGTTCTCTGAGGTACCGGGGCAGATATATAATATCTGCCTCAGGCTGAAAACGAGTCTCAGTCCTGCCTAGGAGGTTGCAGAGCCCACGGGTGCGGATTCGAGTCTCGGCCCCGCCCCCGCTCCCGCCCCCGCCCGCGCGCTGCGCGCCGCGCGCCAGGGGCTATGGCGGCTGTGGCTGCGCCCCGCCTCTCTTTCTCGCGAGAAGGGCCGGTGATGGCGCCGCGGGTCTGAGGAGATGGAGGCTACGGCGCCCCTCCCCCCAGGGCACACCGGCCGTGTTGCTTTGCCTTTCTTTCCCCGTAATGGACGGGTTGGGGGGGCGGGTTGTTCTGCTCTGTATCCCCCTCCCGGCCACGGCGCGTGGTGCCGCCGACACGGTCCTCTGCCCGGCTCGTGCGGCCTGTCCCGGCCCCCGGCTGCCGGCCTGCCGACTCGGGCTGGGTGTCGCGGGGACCCTCTGTGCCCGTTTCACTTGGATCGGTCGGTCAAGGGGCGCTCCGGGCAGATCAGAGACTCGGAGGCTCCCCCACCGTCCCGTCGGCCTCTCCGTGGGAGAGGGGGAGGTTTGGCGAACGAGCCCTATTCCTCCTCTGCCGGTCCCTCCCGCACTGTTTTGCTTTTGACTCTTCTTTTCTCCTTTTCTCCTACAGATTTTGGGCGTCTTTGTCTTCGAAGAGGGCGGTTTCTGTCGGGAGTTCCGCAGGTGGTCTGATTGGCCGAGTGGGTCCGTCGATGTGAGTTTTGGTGTATTTGTGGGAGAGGGTGAGCTACGAGCGTCCTTCTACTCCGCCGTCTTGCTTCTTCTCGGGTTATTTTTGAAGAGTAGGTGCTGGGGATTGAACCCTGGACCTTTATTTTTTGCATGCTAAGCATGGGCTGTACTGCCTGATCTCTAGACCCTCCCCACCGCAACCCCCCCTTTCCCACCGCCTCCATAGTACTCGATGAATCTCCTACCTAGATATCTATGCTTCCTTGGAATAGGGCCGTCGTTTTCTTCATCGGATTGATGCACGTCTGTGGATTCGTCTCGTTTCTCTCCACTGCGGTGGGTGGCATCGGGCGTGGGGTGGGGTGGAGTGCCGTGGGCTGGGAACAGTTCTTCACGTGTAGAGGTGGAGCGGAGCGATGAGGATGGTGACTGTTTCCCCGAGTGCTCGCGCCGGGTGATGGAGGCCTGTGGTCTGACTTGGAAGAGGACTCGGGTGACCAGAACAGAGCCCGTGTGGGGTCCGTTGTGGAGGGAGGAACTCCACCCCCCCCCCCCCAGCCCCAGCCAAGGCACTCGTACCTCATCGAGGGACGGTCGGCCGAAAACAAACGAAAGCTGTCAGAGGTTTGGGGGTGGGGGTGAAGGTGTGTGTCTGTGTGTGTGTGTGTGTGTGTGTGTGTGTGTGTGTGTGTGTGTGTGTGTCTGTGTCTGTGTCTGTGTGTCTGTGTGTCTGTGTGTGGGTGTGTGTGGTGTGTGTGTGTGGTGTGGTGTGGTGTGTGTGTGTGGTGTGTGTCCCCGTTCCCCGTACCACGGTCTCTGGTCGAGGCCCCCCCGAGCGGAGAAACGCACGCCAGGTTGTCCGGCCGCGTGTCCCTGCCACCCAGAGATCCCGAACCGTCCCGCTCGCTCCCCTGCCATGTGCCATGTGCCACTGCCTGTCGGCCGGGCGCTATTTTAGACCCTGCGAAGAAGTCGACGGGACGGACGGGCCGGGCCGGGCCGGGCCGGGCCGGGCCGGGCTGAGCCGAGCCGAGCCGATCTGAGCCGAGCCGTCCAGGCTGGGGTGGGTGGTGCTGGGTTCAGAGGAGTGGGGTACAAGCGGGAGGCGGGCGTCGATGGAGGGAGGGGGAGGGGGAGGGGGAAGGGAGAGGAAAGGGGAGGGGAGGGGAGCAGGGATGACGATGGTCTGGGGCTTGGCTTGTGGGGTGGGGGTGGGAGGGATGGTAGCCATCCTATGACTTTCTCTCCCTACCCCGCCTTTTGCAAGTCTGTTCGAGTGACAAGGTGGTGCTGGTTTCTGGCTGGTGCACACCATAGTGATTCTGTTCTTCTTTTTCCTGGTCTTTTCAGGAACCCTCGTCCCGAGGGACTGAATCTAGTGCCCTGTGCTGCGCGGTACGACCTAGGGGTCGAATCTGCCAGGAGAGGACTTACAAGGATTTGGAGGATCCTGGAAACTGCTACCATCCAGAATCCTACATGGATGTTCAAGATCTTGTGGCATGGCACGGACGGACGGACGGAAGACGGATCGAATGGAGGCCCCGCCCCATCCCCTGGACCCTAGGCCCAGGAGGATCGTGATGGGTCTGGAAAGGACTCTTCCGACGAGGGTCTCGGGATGGACTTTCTCGTGTCCGCGGAAGGTGTTTCTGCACAAAGAGGAAGAGAGGGGCGTTCTCGGCCAGAGAGCCCGAACCGCCTCCTTTCAGGATCCGCTCCAGTCAGGGTTGGGGTCGGGGTCAGAAACGCAGCCACCGACAGCTCCCCTCCCTCGTCTTGGCTCTCCAACTTGGGAAACCCTCCTCCCTGCCCCCTCACCCATCTTCTCGTCAGCCGGCCTCCAGCTTCCCGTGCCAACCACCTCTCTCTCATGCTGCCGGACTTTCCTCCTCCTTGGGCTGCCAGGAAGCTCTCCCGCTCCTCCACGTGCTTTGGCTTGAATCCCTGACAAACACAAGCGGTGCTGGTGGGCGGGGCCGCGGGCCGTGGCAGAAGGACTCCCTTCATCTTATGGGAGCGATTTTTATCTCCATAGAGGTGGCGATTGAGAAAACACATAAAATCACTCAGAAGAATACCCATGTGTAGTGTCCCTGACCTAGATCCGTGTCTGTCTGTCTGTCTGTCTGTCTCTCTCTCTCTCTCTGCCTCTCTCTCCATTTCGCTATTCTGTGTGTGTGTGTGTGTGTGTGCGCGCGCGCGCGCATGCGTGTCTGTCTGTCTCCCTTGTCTCTCTTTCCTCTCCTCTCCCCTCCTCTCCTCTTCCCTGTTCTCCCCCCTTCCCCCTCACCCCTCCACTCCTCTCTTCTCCCCTCCACTCCTCTCCTCTCCCTCTTCTCCTCTCCCCTCGCCTCTTCTCATTTCCCCTCCCCTCCCTCTTTTCCCTCCTCTCCTTTCCTGTCCTCTCCCCTTTTATCCCTCCTCTCCTCTGCTCTCTCTCTCTCTCTCTCTCTCTCTCTCTCTCTCTCTCCCCCTTCACTTCCCTCCCTCCTCCCTACCCCCCCAACCCCTACCTTCACAGGGCCTCATAGATTGCAATCGGTTCCATGAAATGTGATGAAGAGGGAATGAATTTTAGAATGATATCCCCCATGCCATCGAATCCTTCTTCCCCAGGGATAGCGACTTATTTGTGGTCGTGTTTGTTTTTGTTTTTCTTGTTGTTGTTTTGGGGCGCATCGAGGGCGCAGGAGGCGTTGGGAGTGAGGGTGATGTTTCTCTTTCTGTCTGTCTCCTCCTTAGGAAGGATTTTAAGAGGAGGGAGGACCCACAGAAATCTACCATCTTGTCTCGTACTGCAGCTGTGTTTGAGCTTCCTATACGATCTGGGCGGAACACTCCCCACCCTCACCTCAAGCCGCCATTGCCGCCCCCTCAGCCCCCTGCACCCCCGTCCAGTCCCACACTTGGGGCGGTGGTTGGGCATAGGGGGATGTTGGCGGGGTGGTGGTGGTGGGGGGGGGTGGGTGGCTGGAGGAAACCAGAAAAACAGACCACTGTGGCACGTGGGTGACTGGGCTTCAGGGTGAAGGAGGATGAATAAAATGGCCGGAATTAGGCTAACGGATTGCTTCTTCTTTTTTTGGCGGGGGGGGAGGGGAGGATCATTAGGTCATTCATTCATTCATTTGCTGGGGGGGGGGGGTGTCATTCGTTTCTTATGCTCGCCCTGAAAACGGTCAACTGTCCTGACTGACTGGTTGCTGCTCACGGTTCCAGGCCTGTTGTTGAAACTGGAAGCTATCGATCTTACTGTTTCTACTGTATTTCACTCATTGAAAGTCATCATCATGCTGGGTCTCTGAGTCTTTCTCCGAGGAGAAGGTCGGTCACGGGACTAGTGACCTGACAAAATAGCCTGAGTGACCAAGAAGGCCACACTTGAGTGCTTATGAGATAACGAGATCTAACCACCAGCCTCTATAGAATGGGTCACCTGGAGGCATCGTGACACCATTCTGAGTCTTCTGATGAGAAAACGATTCTGTGGATGGTGATCGATGCCCGATTGTTTGAGCTATGGCTCTAGAACCACCCCACCCACTCCATCCCCAAGGTGGGTACACAGTTTTGAAGACGCTAGCCTGCTGTGAATCCCCTTTGCCCGGCAGAGCGATAAAATGGCCTCTTTGCTTCTAAGCTCCAAGACCTTGTCTCTGGATTCTTGGGCTCGTCGGGGACGGGGGCCGAACTTTTGGCAACAAGCGTGCTTCAGAAACAGCGGATGCCCGAGAAGGACACTCTGCCTCTCCCTCTTCTTCCGGGCCTGAAATGGGGAGGAAAAAAAAAATCGCCTTCCCCTGGAAGCCGGAGTCCGGAGCCCGCCATCCGGAGGGACTTCTGCTTGGCCTTCTCCTGGGGTGGGGGGGAGGGCACGCCACTGCACGTGTTCTTTGTCAACTCCCTGTTTCTCTCTTCTCGAGTTATCTCTTTGGACGGCTCCCACACTGGGTGAAAACAGACAGACTGGCTGGTATGTCTCCCTACCCCACCCTTCGCCCCCAAATGACTGATCTCCTGTCCCATCAGAATCACCACTTGTTTTCCAACGTGGCTTTCTTGGATCCTGGAGGACTTGTAAAGGAAAAGCCCAGCTGGGCTAACAAGCTAAAGTCACAAATCTAAGTGTGATAAGTGTCCGTTTACTGATCTAAGTTCTGCTGGGCTAACTCGTAAATCTGAAGTTTAGTGTCAGTTTACTGGGCTAACAAGCTAACTCGTAAATCCAAGCTCAACAAGTGTCAGTAACGTGATCTGTTCCAAATTGATAAGCTCCAGTGTACTGATCCTTTGCTTTTTGTTGTTTGAGCCTTATTGGCGAATAGACCCATATTTGTAATTAACCCTATGAAACCTCATGTGCACGTCTTGGAGGTGCTCAGAGCTTCGGAGCAGAAGCCCCTCTGAGCCCGCCGGCGTAATAAATCTGAGTACTCCAACCCTCCGAGTGGTGCTTGTTTCTTGGCTGGCCTGTCATTTCCGTAACAGACTGATATCAACTTAGAGCCAAGATGGGCGCAGAACTGAAGGAGCTTCTCGGCTGGCCTAAGAAGCCTGTCGTCGTGATGTGGGAGGCATTCTTTACGAGGGACCTATCTGATTAAGTGCTTGACCGCCTTTTGGACTTTGAACCAACTTGGAGATAGGAACTAGGATGAGAGGGCACCCGAAATAGCTCAGCAAACTCTTCTCCATCCTTAGAAGACAGACAGACAGACAGACAGACAGACAGACAGAGTGTGTGTGTGTGTGTGTGTGTGTGTGTGTGTGTGTGCGCGCGGCTGCGCGCGTGTTTGTGCGCGTGCGGGGGTGTGGGAGAGGGAGGAGATGACGTCAGCGTACTGGACACTGTTTCAGTGACATGGGGAGTGCTGTCAACTAGGAAGGAACGTCATGTATTCTTCAGCCTTGTGTCTGTACAGGTGGGTACACTCAGGGTTCCAGAAAGGATGGGATATTCCTGGCAGTCGTCTACTGCCCTGGCATCGAGGGCTGGCTGGCTGGCTGGCTGTCATCCAAAGTGGAGGCTCTCGTGAAAGGGACAGAACCGAGTCCCAAGGAGATGCCTCCTTCACTGACTTTCATGCAAACACAGTGGACCACAGCCTCCGGAAAGAGGGTGGGTGGCACACGTGGCCCCAGTCTGTTCTGTCCATTCGGCAAATGGCCTGGGTTAGGGGAAACCCAGCATGGCGACCATCCGACAGGCCGACCCACCGACCCACGGACGTGCTCGGTTTCTCCCAGCTCCCTGGATGACCTCCCCCACCCACCCCCACCCCACCCGCATTCCTTCACCCACCGTGGTGTCTGGTGTCAGGGCACTTGGAAGATGACTCCCATTGTTCAATAGACAGGGGCAGGAAGATTCCTATAGGACCGCAAAAACAGTCAACTGGCCATACACACATACATACATACGTACAAACGTTTTGTCCCCAGAGGCCTCAGACCTCCTCTCTCTGGACCCGCTGAACCCCAGTAACTGGCCCCCATTCAACTGCCACATAGTAGGGGTCATCCAGACGTTCTTGGGATGGTAGGTATGACTTCCAAAGGGGTTGAAGCCTTCCTTCCCCCGCTGCAAGCCTGATGCCATCAGCATGGCCAGGACACTGCTACAAACAAACAAACAAACAAACAAACAAACAAACAAACAAACACACACACACCACCACCACCACCACCACCACCAACAACAACAACAACAACGACGACAACAAAAGACAAACACATGCGTATGTGACTTGGGGACATACTTTCCGCAGCCTCCAGGGACGAAGGCACTCGCTTCGCTGGGTAAATCCTACGAGGCTTCACTAAAGCGCTTGCCAACTTACTTCTCAGAAGGATCGATCTCTGCCCCCATCACCCGCCATCATCAGGCAAGGTCGTCAGAATCCATGGGAGATATAGACTAGAAGAAGAAGTAGAGGAAGGAGGAGGAGGAGGTGGAGGAGGAGAATCAGTGACATGAGGTGTGTACGACTTCTTGTCTCCAAGAGGATTGAGTTTTAAATTTTTTTCTTTTCAGATACAAGGGAAAATAAACTTTTGTTTTTTCCCCTTCCTTCCCTTTTAGAGGCGGACACCCACATGGTAAATATCATACCTCTGTCAGCAGAATGGAACCCTTTCTCTTTTTCTCCCTCCCTGACCCTTCTGGGATTCAGAAATCCTCCGTGAGGATTTTTCTATTCTTGGCAGCAGAGTTATTAGCATCATTGACTTGGAGGCAAAAACTTAGGTTTCCATTAAACTGGGATAGACATGCATGGATAAGAGATACTAGTGCTACTCGTTTTCCTTAGGGTTCCCCTGTGTCTGTGGTGTGTGTGTGTGTGTGTGTGTGTGTGTGTGTGTGTGTGTGTGTGTGTGTGTGTGTGTGTGTCTGTGTGTCTGTGTCTGTGTGTCTGTGTGTCTGTGTCTGTGTCTGTGTCTGTCTGTCTGCCTGCCTGCCTGCCTGCCTGCCTGCCTGCCTGCCTGCCTGTTTATTGTAGGAACTCTCTGTCAATGGAAGTATAGTTGACTTACAATGTTGTGTTCATTTATGACGTACGGCATAGTGATTCACTTATTCACACACACACACACACACACACACACACACACACACACACACACACACACACGTATACTTTTTCAGGATAGGTTATTACAAGCTATTGAACATAGTTCCCTGTGCTAGACAGTAGGACCTACTTGTGTACCTAGTTTGTATAGGGTGGTTTATATCTGCTAATCCCAAACTCCTGATTTATCCCTCTGCCCTCCCCCATTCCTCCACCCTACCCTGTCCCCTGTGTTAACCATCGGTTTCTTTTCCATGTCTGCGAGTCCAGTCTGTTTCTGGTTTGTAAATAGGTTCCTTGGAGTCTTTTTAAAATGGAGTTATTTATGTATGGATGGGTGTCTTGACTTACTTTCAGATCCCACCTAGAAGTGATGGCATAGGATATCTGTCTTCCTCTGGGTGACTGACATCACTAAAGCTACGGAACTCTTCACGTATGTGCGTGTGTCGTCCACGTTCAGGGGCCGTGCTGATCTTCTCTGGATGGTTCCCGTGTTAGTCGATGTGCTGTGGCAGCAAGCGCTTGCCTTAGGGTTTTTGTCTCAACCTGAAAGCCGGCCCGGAGACTGAAGGTCTTCTAGTTGCCTCCACTATCTGCCTAGGACCATCTCCACGAACGTTTCCCATTTTCTCTCACCCTTTTGTCTTGGCATCATTGAGTACTAAAATGCTCCGTCTCCTGAAGCCCTGCAGACTGAAGCTGGACAACGGGAGGTAAACGTCAGAGAAATGGCCACAACAGCTCCTGTGGAAACCATCCTAGGGCCTGTTTTTGGAGGAGCCGCTCAGAGAGTTGAGCCGAACACCCCAGGACATCATCAGAGGCATTTCAAACTGCTCGAGCCATTTCGATGACCCCGATGTGTGGAAATCTCCTACTAGACTGACCCCCTACTCCCGGCCCTGAATCTGGTTTCTCATCTGCTCCAATGATTAACTTTTGTGCTGTACTTTGGTTTTCCACACAAGTGCCTCTTAGGCGATACCTGACTGCTTGCTCCCTAGGCCTAGCTTCAGAAGCCCATCGACACCACCGCCTCCTGAGACGAGATACTACAACTGTTTCCTTGAACAGACCTGTTCTCAGAACTAAGAAACTGGGTCCATGAAACGCAGGCCCTCTAGGAAACTATTCCCTCCCTCCTGCCCCCACACCACACGCACGCATGCACGCTCAGACGCACGCACGCACGCACGCACGCACGCATGGACGCACATGCACAGTCAACAGCCCAGCTTTTAATGTGTAAAACTTCCAGGGAAGTTACAGAATAGGGAAATGTTGGGGTCCAGAGTAGGCTGCCCCAAAATGTGCCCGATGGACTATGCTGAATGAAAGGGACTTCACAACTGGCCAAGGGGGAGGGTATAGGTCAGTGGTAGAGTGTGTGCTTAGCAAGCAAGCACAAGGTCCTGGGTTTAATCCCCAGTACCTCCGGTCAAAAATAAATACATAAAATCGAATTCCTCTCCCCGCCCCCCCCCCCCAAAGTATACACTGCTGTATGTCAACTCTGTCTCAATAAAACTGGAAGAAAAAAAGGAAAAAAAAATGATTTAACAAAAGAAGGAAAGAAACAAACAAAGAACTGCCCGAGGCAAGAGGAACACTCTGGCCCTCCTTTCTGCCTCCCTGGAAGCAGGGGAAAAAGAATTTTGTTTTTTTAAAGTCTCCCATCCCAGAGGAATCTATCAAGTCAGAGGTCTGCTTCCATGCCCTTCCATGATTCTCAAACGGTGTAGTGGGGTTTACCCAGATTAGGAAAAGGAGGGGACTCCTTTGGCCTGAGACCAGGCGAGATTCTCCCCCTCCCTCCCGCCTCCCTCCGTGCAGTTGGGACGGGGTGGCCTAAGGGTGGGGAAATTGAAACCAAAGAACAAAAGCCGTTCAACAGAGAGGAGCCGGAGGCCAAGTCAAAGGCTCTGACCTGAGCACAGAGCTTTCTGCATTTGAATGAAGCGATTGAACGAGGCCCTGCCGAATGGATCCTCCTGACGTCCCCGCCCCCGCTTCCAGGAGACAGTCAGTCGATTTGGGACCGATCGGTGGAGAAGGCCTGTGAGGCGGCGGCGGCGGCGGTGGCGGCGGCGGCGGCGGAAGCAGCGGCGGGGGCGGGGGGGGGGGGTGGTGCGCGGGCGGGGGCGGGACCAACGGTCGCTCCAACTCTGCCTGCCTGCCTGCCTGCCTGCCTGCCTGCCTGCCTGCCTGCCTGCCTGCGGGGCTGAGGCCTGAGGGCCACGCTGGTTCCTGCCACTCAGGGAAACTTCTGCGGGTGTTGCCGAAAGATCGCCCTCCCCGACCCCGTCCCTGACGAGCCAAATAACCCAGAGACAGGGTCTTAGAGTTTAGAAGAAAAGAGGCAGCTTGATTGCTTTGCTGGGCAAAGGGGACTCACAGCAGGCTAGTGCCCTCCAAACTGTGAACCCGTCTTGGGGTTGGGGTTTCATGCTTCTGTGGACGAACAGGTTGGAGCATGAAAGGGAATCACAACAGGCGGGAGCACAAAAGGTGCTCATGATCAACAAGGGTCTCTGATGAAACTTGCTCCTAAATCTGGATGAGTGTCTGATAACATGGGACCTCCTGGTGGTCTAGTAGGTCATCAGCCCGTGACCTTCTTTATCTGGTCAGACTCACCCGGCGGCACCAGCGCCACGGAGGAACTCGGGGTGGGGGGTGGGGGGTGGGAGGGGGCTGGTCGTTCTCCTGAGCTTATCCTCCCGTGACTCCCTTCCTGGGGAAAGACTCAGACGCCAAACATGATTGTCAAGTTGAACGATCAGAGGAAGGTCAAATCAAACAGTTAGAATCGACAACTTTAGCTGTTTTTAACAGTGGGCCTGGAGCTGGGAGCGGTGTCTGGTCAGTCGAGTTTGCTGATCGTTCTAAAAGCAAGCAGTAAGCATAAAGCCAAAAATTGGCTTAGCCTAAGTGCGGCCACTTCATGATTCCTCCTTCACTGGGGGCTGAGGCGTGGGGGAGGGCGGGGGTGGGGGACAGGACTGAGGTGGCGGCGAACTTCTCCGTGAATGCTCGGAGCCGAACTGCTCTCTGGGCCTAGGTCTGAAAAAGGCCTGAGTCTCAGCTATGACAGATTCTCTCTCTTTCTGGGCACATGGACTGACTCGCCCCGCATCCTCCCATCCTGTCAGACCCTTTGGACACACACCTCCACCTGAAGAGTTCTTTGGCCTCGTCCAGAAAAAACAAACACACGCACGAACAAAACCAAACGAGCACACAGAAACCCTGCTGATCTCCTTGGACCCCATTCACTTCGGAGAGTCCCTCTCGTAGAAATCCCCTCTGATCGATGATTTCACCACAGCCGCCTCCCTTTCTCCGGCACAGTGACCCCCCACCCCCACCCCTGCGTGGGCCCTGTCCCTCTACCTATCAAAAACCAAACCCCAGGAGAAAAGAAAATCAGAATGCTGTTTTGAGCCACTGGATCTGTGAAAGGAACCAAACAGAAAGCTGAAATAACCAAACCAGCCGAACACCAAAAGCGAACAGACAGATACCCCAGAAAGAAGGGCACGCTGACCCTTGCCCCTTTCCTTCCTGGAATCAGGACATAACATAGATCTACACCCCACCCCCCACCCCACCCTCCCCAGATGTCTTCTTTATGCCGGAACGAGAGTGACGTTCTTATTGTCAACGGTGCTGTTATGGAAATGACAGGCCGGCCAAGAAACAAGCACCACTCGGAGGGTTGGAGTACTCAGATTTATTACGCCGGCGGGCTCAGAGGGGCTTCTGCTCCTAAGCCTTGAGCACCTCCAAGACGTGCACATGAGGTTTTATAGGGTTAAGTACCAGCTTGGGGTATTCGGCCAATAGGCACGCAATAGCTTTAGCAACATCATTATCACGAAAGTAGAGGCAGTGAGGCAGCAAACCAACATTTCAAGGCCAGATATGTCTCTTTGAAAATCCAGCTGGCTAGCAAAATATGAACAGGGAATCAGCAAACCGGCACTTATTAATTTAGATTTACGAGTTAGCCCAGCAGAACTCAGATCAGTAATCCGACACTTGTTACACTTAGATTTGCGACTTAGCTTGTTAGCCCAGCTGGGCTTTTCCTTCACAGTGTAAAGCGGAGAAGGAGAGAATTCTGTACAAACAGACCTCGATGAAAAGAATCCTCACCCTCTTTTAGGCCCCCACCTCAACACACGTGCGCGCACACACACACACACACACACATGCATGCACGCACGCGCGCGTATAGTTACTCCTGTTCTCTCTCTTTCTCTCTCCCTCTTCCTTTCTTACTGATTTTTTAAAAATGTTTACTGATAACACAGAAAACAATTGCTTAAATGTTGTCCAGGAATGATATTCATTTTTGAAAACATGATATATATTGTAAAGGATTTGGGCTCCCTTAGAAAAATCCCAGTCCAGGCACGATTGTATAGCACCTCCTTTCACTTTCAAGTGTCTCATTTCAGACAATAAAGTAGCCAGTCATCTTCCTTGTGCATGACCTTTGTAACTGGCACAAGTCAAACGGCACAAAATTCAGACCCAATCTCCTGATCCATATGATTCTCATATTCTTTTTTTTTTTTTTTTTTAGCGAGTCCAGAAGCTATGGGTCTGTGCCAACCACCCGTGGCTGTTCACTATCCAGCATTTCTTCCATTATCTTTATGTTGTCCTGTTTCTTGGAAGTATTAGTGCAGCTACTTTTCCCGATGGTCTGTCTCTGTCTCTCACTCTTTTCTCCTTCTTTTTTTTTGGGGGGGGAGGAGGGGGATGGGTTTGATTAGGTTATTTATTTATTTTAATGGTGGTTCTGGGGATTGAACCCAGGGCATCATGCATGCTAAGCAGGCACTCTAACAATGATCTATATCCTTCTCTACACCGCCCCCCCGACCCTCCAGCACCGCCCCCCCCCGTCCCCGGCCAGGGCCTGTCTTTGCTCAACCCAATAGAAAAGCATTTATGTTTTGCCAGTTTCCTGGGTCCTTCTTTGTTTCATAAAACTGAGAAGAAATACACGTGGAAGTTCTCTCCTATGAATTGAACAGACTGAAGATCCTTTAAATAACCAAATGAGGTGGAAGTGCAGAGAGTACCATACGGGAACACACCGAGGCACATCGTCATCAAATTGACCAAAACTAAGGATAAGGAGAAAATATTAAAATGAACGAGAGAAAAGCAGCAAATAACATACAAGGGAACTCCCGTAAGGTTATCAGCTGATTTTTCAGCAGAAACTCTACAGGCCAGAAGTGGGTGGCACAACATACTTAAAGTGATGAAAGGGGAAAACTGACAGGTAAGAATACTCTATTCAGCAAGGCTCTCGTTCAGATTTGAGGGAGAAATCAAAAGCTTCACAGATAAACAAAAGCTACAAGATTTCAGCACCATCAAGCCGGCTTTACAAGGAATGATAAAGGATGGTCTCAAGTCATCAAATCCTAAGAAAAGAGAACAAAAAGATGACAGAGAAAGGGAGGGGGGGAGAGAGGGAGAGAAAGAGGGGGAGAGAGGGGGGGGAGAGAGAGAGAGAGAGAGAGAGAGAGAGAGAAAGAGAGAGAGAGAGAGGGAGGGAGGGAGGGAGGGAGGGAGAGGAGACCTTCGAAAGATTGCTTTGCCTGTTTAGGGTCTTCCGTTGTTCCTTAAAAATTTTGAAATTGTTTGTTCTAGTTCTGTGAGGAATGTCGTGAGTATTTTGACAGGGGTTGCATGGAACCTGCGGATTGCTTTGGATAGTGTGGCCATGTTGATAGTATTGATTCTTCCAATGCAAGAGCACAAGGCATCTTTCCATTTCTTTGTGTCATTTCAGATTCTGGAGTATAGATAACCTCCTCGATTAAGTTTATTTCTAGGCATTTTACTGTTTTTGACTCAATGGAAGTGTTTATCCCAGTTATAAAATTCTGGTTTTTAAAGTGGAGGGGGAAAAATAAAAAGGAAAGGAAGGGCCACAAATGGCAAAATATCCTTCTTTCTCATGGGTGAATTGTATTCCATTACGTGTGTGTATGTGTGTGTGTGTGTGTGTGTGTGTGTGTGTGTGTGTGTGTGTCCCCTCTTCTTTATCTATTCAAATGTTGATGTGCACTTAGGATGCTTCCGTATCTTGGCAATCATAAATGATGTTGCTGTTAATAGCAGGGTGTGTGTATCTTTTTGAATTCATTCTTCTTTTGTGGTTGGCTTTATTCCTTTGATAAGTATGTAAGTTTAAAAAGCTAAAGCTCTAAACCTTCCTGGAAACAATGCACAGTACATATATGTAAATTAAAAATATATGTGCAGTAAAAACATTTTAAAAAAATAAATAAATAAAAAAGAACGAAAGACAAGGAAATTAGCTATCAAGCCGTGAAAGACATGGAAGAAACTTAAAAGACATCTTACTAAATCAAAGAAACCGGTCTGAAAATTGTTACCAACTGTACAATTCCAACCAAATGACATCCTGGAAAAGGCAAAGCTCTAGAAACAATCAAAAGATCATGGTATCCAGGGGTTTGGGGAGAGGGAGGGAAGGAGGAATGAACAGATGCAGCGTGAGGGATTTTTAAGGCGATGAAATTATTCTGTAGGATACCATAGTGGTGGCTGCATGTCATTGTACATTTGTCAAAACCCATAGAACGTACAACCTCAAGAGTGAACCGTCCTGTAAACTATGGACTTTGATGGATAATAACGTGTCCATGTCGGATCATCAGTTTTACCAAATAGGCCACACTGATGAGAGATGTTGAGGGGAGTGGAGGATATATGCGTGGGTGGGGAGGGCTATGTGAGAACTCTCTGTATTTTCTGCTCAATTCTGCTGTGAGCCTGAAACTGCTCTAGGAAATAAAGTCTATTAATCAAAAACAAAAACAAAAACAAAAACAGAAACAAAAACAAAAACAGAAACAAAAACAAAACACCCAAATGAGGTGAACCAGGATTCAGTCATCCAAAATGGAGCTGGACGGCCAGTGGGAGGAACTTTGTTGCAGACATAGTCCTGTTTCAGGGAGGGGGACGTTGTCCCCTCCCTCTACACATCTTGAGTTCTCTGGGCTGGACTGATCCAAAAATGGACCCCAGACGGATCGTTGAGCAGGAGCGACAGGGAACCTACTGTCTTTCATTCAAGCACTCATGTGTCCCCGAAGCAGGCAGCTTTTCTCCGTTTTAGGACAAGAAATCAGCCCTTTGTGCGAAATGGGCCGGGCTGAGAGCCTTTGGTTTTGGGTGACCCGTCCGTGAAGAATCGAGACGGAGTTTGGGTTTTGGGGAGGGGGGGAAGCCCCTGAAAGAAGTCACGAGGTTGGTTGGTTTCTCTAGGCTTCCGGGGCCTGAAGGCTCTCAGTGGGTGATCAGGGTGTTTTCCTAAGTCCAGATGCAGGGAGGGCACCCTCCACGGAAGTGATCGATTTCCCGCTTTCAGGGAGACAGAAAGAAGAGTCTGAGGGTCCCTCTTGCGTCTGCTGGCCCCTCGGCTTCTTCGGTCACTCTCATTTCTAACCCATCCGTGTGCCACGGAGGCACATACATGTTTGGGGTGGCCTCCCCTGGGTCCCGACACCGGCATCAATGGGGGGAGGGGGGGCATGAGTGGTCAGAACTGTATCAAGCTCAAGGGCACCACCAACCGGTTTCAAAAACAAATCTGCCAGCAGCTGCTAGCCGCAGCCTGGTCGTTTCAAAGTTCCCGCCTTGCTCTTGTGGTGTGTTTTCTTTCGTTTCCCCTTCTCCACTTGCCCCGTGGGGTAGTCTGATGACACACACTTCCAGTGCTTCTTTCTTGCATCTGTGTCTCCTGGGCTGCAGTCCTAAGAGCCCCCCCCATCGCCCCCGCCCCCCCAATCAACTCGTTTCTTTACCCTCCACCAGGTCTCCTGGCTTGGAAATCTCGGCTCACAGCATGTGTCTCGTGTCCTCTCTGAATTCACGGGCCCAGCCATCCACCCTAAGGAGACGGAGGGAGGGAAGGAAGGTTTTGACCTGGCGACCTTCCTTGCCGGCATCCTCCGGATTTGGGACCCTTCAGTGCGCCACCTGCCACCCGCCATACCACTCTCACCCTGAGGCCTAGCCCTCGGGGCTCCGTCCACGCGGAAACCTGAACGCGGAGGGGCCTGGACGGTGGGCGGGGTGGGGGTGGGGGTGTGGAGGGGCTTGCTTCATCACTGCCGGAACCGTGGAGGCGACCGGGACAGACGCGTCCTTCAAGAGGTGAAGGGACACGTCGCCCGGGCTAGGTCCGTGCCACAGCATGTGATTTGGCTCTAAAAAGGAAACCAGGGACCCGTGGAGCCGAGAGACCTGTGGGAGACAGGCGGGGCCGTTTCTGCGTGCCCCTGACTCCCTGAAAGAAGCCAATCTGAAAAGGTGGCATCCTGTAGGGTACCGGCTCTGGATGACATTCATTCTCAAAAGGGCAAAAGCCCCAGAGAGGGTGAAAAGATGAGTGGGGTCGGGGGTGGTGGTGGTGAAGGTTGTCTGTGTGGGTGTGTGTGTGTGTGGGTGTGTGGGTGTGTGTGTGTGGGTGTGTGGGTGTGTGTGTTGTGGCGGGGGGTTGTTGATGAATAGGTGGAGCACAGGGGACTTTTAAGCAGCGAAACTCTCCGGTAGGTAGGTCCACGATGGGGTGAAAACCAACGTGTTGGATATGGCAATACCTAAGATGGGGTGAACTGAAAGAACCCTTCTGGGTGTCCCGCCCCTCAGCCGAAGTTTAAAGTCCTTCCTAAAGCCAGAAGGTAAAGACACACGAGAGCAATCTGAGGGGCCATCGCTGAGGAGTAACAGCGAGGCCAGTGAATCCAGTGAAAGACTGACTGACGTGGGGGCCTGGGTCCCTCGGCTCGACCCCCTTCCCCGGGAAACCGAAGCCTTCGACGCAGGGATGCGCTTTGACACGCTTCTGTCTCATCGGAGAAGGCTTCTTCTGCCTGGCATTGCGTGACGGGGCCGAGAAACCCGTCCTCTCCTCCTCTGCGTGAGGTAGCGGTCGCTCCCGCCTTTGCGCAGCGGTGAAGAAAGCTACCAGAAACACGGTTCTGCGTTTCTCTCGATACCGTGGGCGAGCGTCACGGCTTTTCCTTGCGTTCCACCATGCAGTCAGATAGCATTCTCAAAACTAAGCGTGCCATGCAAATTTTCCTTTTCCTTTTTTAAAGTGACTGTCAAGAACTTAGGCAGCATCGAGTGAAAACGTTGGGCACCTTCATCTCTTGGTTTGTATGGAGCCAGCTAGGTCATCAGACCCACGTCACCATGATTTCTGAATTCTAAGATCCTTTCCAATCCATGATATTGTACATTCCTGGGTCATGGGATGTCACTATGGCTGATCAGGTCAAAGGGAATGTGTCCCTCCAGAGCACTTATTAACACGTCAGTTTATTTAAACGACAACAAAGGAAATTCCCTTCGGGCGATATTCATTCCACACGCTAAAGGAAAGCGATAGGTTGTGTGCCTGAGCCCACACAGTGTGACGCAGGAACGGGGTGGGGGTTGAGGGAGGAGGAACTCTGGCTAGTGTCCGGGACCTAACGGGAGATAGAGTGGAGGATTTTTGCCCTTCTTCAGGGACAGGGTGAATCGGCCCGAGGTTGCCTTGTGCGCTCAGAAAGAGGGCCTTTACCGGATGCCCCGAGCAAGCAGACTTTTCTTTTCTTCTTCTTCTTCTTTTCTTTTTTCAGTTTTATTGACATAGGTTTGACATACAGCCCTCTATCAGTTTCAGGTGTACAGCACAATGATTTGACTTCCATAGACTGTGAAGTGATTATTAGGTAACTTTAGTGACCAGGAAACAACGATATGTTAAAAGGGGGTTTAATCAACAGAACTGCTATTTCTGATGATCATCTATTCCTAAGAGAAAGGACAGATGAACACTCCAAAATGCAGCAAGTGCATAGTCACAGAATGATGAACAATCTTTACCCGTGCCGACGTTTTGACGCCAGGATACGTGGAAAGCTGAAGTTTTAGAGCATAGAAATATTTGGCTCTCCATTTGACCTGGAAATCTCCTTGTTGGAAAGAAGCTAATTTCTCCTCCTCATCCTCGTCCTCCTCGTCCTCGTCCTCGTCCTCGTCCTCCTCCTGCCTTTTTAACTAAAAAAATAAAAAAATAAAATAAAATAAAAATTTTTTAACAAGAAGTTTTTATCTTTTTGGAGGGGGGACGGGTCATTAGGTGTCTTTATCTACGTTTCAATTAATTATTTAGATTTATTATACGTTTTCAGTGGTGGCACTGGGGACTGAGCCCAAGGCCTTGTGCATGCTGAGCACGCACTCTACCGCAGAGCTCTACGCTTTCCCAGAAAGGAGCAAATTTCTAAACATAGAACTGGATGAGTAGGTCAGCTTTTTGATCTCATAGAAGCAGCGGCCCAGTTCTCTGGGGGGAACCCTCCTTATCTTGTCCATCTCGACAACGTCAGAAACGTCTGTCTGCATAGCCCACAGTGGCCTGAGACTGAGGCCAGGGGGCTGAATCAGGTAGAACCTGAAACCGAATGGAAGAAACAAACAAACAAAAAAGGGTGGGGAGGGGCACGCGGAGGCCTTTTTAAACGTACACACTGCTGCGTGGTCTCCCTCGTCGAAACTCTAATTCGCAGCCTTCTTAAGGAGAAATATACACCTGAAACGTCTTTTTTCCACACAGAGTTTAAAAGCTTTCACCCTCCGAGCCGAAAAACCTTACCCGTCCCATCGGTTCTTTCTGAGTGAGTGGGTTCTCTAGTGTCCTACGCGTCTGCTGGGAAACAAGCTGCTGGAGAACCAGCAACTAGAAACCAAGCTGCACCAGCATTTCCATGAGCGTAAAATCTTACATTCACACTTACTTGCTTAAAAATGCACACGCCTGCTTTGTTTTCATGTTTTACACAGTCGATGACCCATAACATGTATGATGCTCAAGAAATTGTGTGAGGGGCAATCCTGAGATTGACCGTGAGGGCGCAACAGATGGCAGATATTTCCTTAGGGTAAAACAATGGACGGTCATGGGAAGCCAGATCATCCATTAACAGAACTTGGTTCTGGCAGGAAAGCATGTGGTTTAACCCCGGGGAAATATTTGCTATCTCGAGATGTCCCAGAGGCAATCACAGGATACACTTAGAAATTTTGCATCCCCCGAGGAGGGTGATTGTTCCTGGAAGGGATAGGCCTGAAATGAATCAGTTAGCCAGCAAGCAGAACTTCGTGCTTCTGGCATGAAATATCTAAAGCCCCACCTCTTTGATCGCATTCCTTTTTTTTTTTTTCCCTGAGCCGTATACTCCCAATAAACAGGATGTCGACCAGGCTTTTGGCACTCTAGATCCACGAGACCTTGAGTCCCCTGGTCCCATTTTCGCTCTTTACTTGGTCTCTTTGTTTCTTCATTCTTGCGTCGCCCGTCCTCAGACACGGTCCCGAGCTGCGCTGGACGCAGCACCCGTCCTACCCGACTCGTGAGTGACCTATAGTTTTTAAATGAAAGCTACAAAATCTCTGGTCATGTCGATCTGCTGGTCTCGTCTGTATGAGACAGGGCAGTACCTGAGTTTCAGAGACACACACAGACACACACACAGACACACACACACACACACACACACACACACACACAGACACACACAGACACACACACACACACACACACACACACACACACACACACACACACACACACAGACACACACTCTAAAGGGAACAAAGAACAAAGAAAGATAGAGAAAGAAAAAGAAAAAGGCTCAGGGGAATAAAGGATTCGCTTGCTCTCTGTGACATGACCCAGTAGACCTAGTTGTCACGAGACAGGAAGCTCAACTCTCCGTGTTTACATTATCTGTTCCTGAGCTTTCTTGCAGAAAATTCTCATGCGTTTCTTTCCCCTCACGGAAGTCTTCTCTATTCCCCACAGAGCCTGGGGCGATGGCTCTTCACCCTGGAGCCGCCTGCGGCCGATCCAAGATATCGGATGATTTATGGAAGTGATCAGTGATCCTGAGACAAAGCCCTTCCTTTAGGTAGAAAAGCATGGCCCCTGCTGCTCAGGGAGCTGGCACTCCCCCTCCCTCTCCCCTCATGCCACCTTCTCCTTTGTGCACAAGCTATCGCTTTCGCAAAAGAGCTTGGCTTGCCTGAGAGTCTTGTGGAAGCCATCCTCATTTCTATGGTACTGCCGTCCAAGGATCTGGAAAGGGCCCGGTCCCATGTATGCATGTATGCATGTAGGCACTTGTGTATGTCCCCGGCTTGTAGGCCTGGCATGTTTCTTCCTCCACATACACTTGCCAGAGTTCATTCATGAAAGAGCTCTATGGAACTGGTTTTCAAGGGAACATGCAGGCAGGGAATGCGAACAGGAAGGAACCCAAATGTTTTCCTTCAGGTTGACATGATCTAGGACAGATCCTTTCATCCAGAAAAGCAAATGTCAAGGGATCGGTCTCGTGAAAAGAGCCATGTCTTGATTGTGACGAGCAGCATTCGAGGTGAAACTTTTCGCCTCCCTAGGTTTACCCCGAATCCATTAAGTTCCTGTGGGTTATCTCTGTCATAAAACGTGTCAGCCAGGAAAAAAAAAAAAAAAAAAAAAGAGTCTGGGAGCGATGGTTGGCTCGGTCTCAAGTCTCAGGAAGTGTTCACACCCCAAGCAGTCCGAGGGGGTAGTGTGTGTGGGGGGGGGGGGGGGGGAGGCGGTCCATCTCTGAAAAATTGGTGCCTCCTCCACGTAGTTTTTGGTCCCTTGCAACTGAAGCATCTGGCGACGTCCCTGGAATGTTTAGATCGTTTCCAAAGAAGATGAGATACGGAAGCGTTCGTTCCTGGCTCCATGAGTCGAAGGGGACGTGCTTTAATATCTTTCTGACAGAAAAGACTCGAGATCTGTCAGTGTGTTGGCCGACATGACTGGTATACCTTCGGAGGATGGATGGACCTACAGACAGACAGACAGACCGGAATACATACATACTTACTTACATACGTACATATGTAAACATACAATACAATACAATACAATACAATACAGTACAATACAATACAATACAATACAATACAATACAATACAATACAATGCAATACAATACAATACAATAAAACAAAACAAAATGAAACAGAATAAAATAAAATAAAATAAAATAAATTAAATTAAATTAAATTAAATTAAATTAAAATAAAAGGATGCTGTGAGGAGAAAGTGTCTGTTTCTGGCTAGGACCAAATCGTGTCCCTACGTGGACCGGTTGGGAAAGACTGGTGTCCCAGATGGTTCACCGTGACTTCCTCGTGAACATTTGCTGTGACCGATTCGGGCTTCGGAACAGTCACGGTCTCGTTCTGAGGAACGTCTCCTGGAAAGCATGTGGAGACCGTCTTCGTCTGCCGTCCTTAGGAAACGTTCCAGCAGAGCGGGTGTCCGAGAGCCTCTAGGGGCGATGGCTATGCTTCGTGGACGTCTGTCCCTCTTCAGGCCGAATTTCGTGGAAGTATGCTGATCTGGCCAGCCGACAAGTCTGAATGGGGGTGATTTTTTGGTAGAAATGCGCGTCCTTGGAGAGACCAGGGGAAGGGGAGCATGTCTCAGTGGAAACTCTCGTACAGCGTGATAGAGATGAGAATGCGGTTCTGTGTCATCATCTTTGCGTGCTTCCCGCCACCCTCCCCCTCCCCGCCCCGCCCCGCCTTCCACTGATACGCTGGGCCACGTCACGCGTGCTTCGAGTTTTCTCCGATGGTTGGCCAACGCTCTTCCGACTCCCGTTGCCCATGGTTCTCCCGCTTTGGACTTGGCATCCTCGAGAACCAAAGCCGCCCTTTCCCTGAAGCCCCGCCGAGCCGGGCTGAGCAGCTGGACATCCGCTGGAGAGAGGTCACTGCCGTGTCCCCTCTCGAGACCCTCCTCCTGCCCGTTGCTGTGGAGGCCACTCAGAAAGTGGACCTGAACCCGCATGCGTTTTTCAGGCCACCCGAGCCTCTTCGAGCCCGACGCCTAGACATCTTCCTGACTGGTGGCGCTCCGGACTCACACCCTGGGTTTCTCGTTGGCTTCAGCCACGGACCTTTGTCTTCCTGGAACGAAAGACCAGACCGGTTTCATCAGGTGGAACCACCTGCCTGGTGGCGGGACTGTCGTGGAACCCTATGGACCACCCCGAAGTGTATATGCAGCCCAAGGGTGATCTCTCCAGTTGAACAACCATCGAGGCCCAAAAGGACCCCTGCCCCGGGAAGAAAGAAACTTTGACCTTGACCCTTAGCTGCCCGAACGAGAATTTGGATCAGGGTTGGGTAGGGTGATGGAGATCTCCCTTGGCACAGTTCCCGTGTGCGGGACTTTCAATGACTCTGTCTTCCTGAAAGGACACCCGCCCCCTGACCACGCTGTCTCGTCATCAGTTTGTTTCCACGAGGGACGAACCGTCATTGTGTGCACGACAAAGTTGGCCGCTGCCTGTTTGGTCCGCCATCGCTCCGTAAGGGACCGACGAAGTGTGCGTCGTGACCAGTGACCGATTTCGGAGCCCGTGGGTGGTGGGCGGGTGTGTATCTGTTTTCCAGGTCACGCGCGACGCGGTGTGTCGTGGTGTGGCCCGCCCGGCCACCCCACCTCCCTTCCCCCATGGAAAATCAAGGGAGAGTATTGCCCGAGACAGACGAAGGTGCAGCCACGAAACCTAAAAGGATGACCCTGGATGTCAACTTGGAGGTGGCTAGGAGACAGCTGAGCATGCATAGGATCACACTGCACTGCCACCGTGTGGGATGCCGCACATGTGTCGCCGTCGTGGTTTTCATCTCCTCCACCTATTGCCCTCACCTACATCCACTCTTTATCTCACTGAACTCTTTTTTTTTTTTTTTTTTTTTTTCCGGTAAGACAGTGAGAATTCTCTCTCTCTCTCTCTCTCTCTCTCTCTCTCTCTCTCTCTCTCTCTCTCTCTCTGTCTCTCTCTCTCCTACTCTCTCTCATAATTGACCTGACAATGGGATGTCCGTTTTCACGTGTCCAACATAGCGATTCGGGATTCTTCCATGTTCCACGATGATCACCGTGATGAGTCTGGTTACGGATCCGTCACCGGACAGCGTCATGACAATAGTATGGATTGACTCTACTCGCCCTGCTGTCCATGACCTCCCGTAATTTGTGTATTTATTAATTGGAGTTAACTGGAAGCTTGTACTTTTTCCTCTCCCTCACCCATTGCACTCATTGTTCCTTCTTGGTATCCATGAGCCTGTTTCAGCTTCCTTGCATGTGTTCCTGCGTATTGTCTTGGGGATTCTGCCTCGAAGTGACAACATCCCTCTCGAACTTAAGTCACTTAAGTTAACATCATCCCCTCTAGGTATAGGTCTCTCCAGACCACGTGGCACTGTCCATTCGTCCATCCGCGGGCCCGTAGTGGAACTGCCGGGTCTTCCAGGAGTTTTCTGTGGAATGTTTTGAGGGACTTCTGTCCTGTTTTCCCTAATGGCTTTCCTCCACCTCCGTTTCGCCCTCTCCCCCTCGCCCCCACCACCAACCCCTGTTCCGTGTTGCCTTCTGTCTTCTGTCGGAGAGCGGATTCTGTCAGGTATGAGTCGAGAGCTCTGTGTCCGCCTGCCAGCCCGCCCACCCGGCCCCATCTCGAACGGAGGTCTCTATCACGTGTTCCGTCAGGAGCAGGCACTTTCTGCTTGTTTTTGGAACTTGCTGTCGAGATTCCAGGTTCTGGGCCTGTCCGGATATCTCTTAGAAACGGAAATGTGTGCGTTTTCCCCTTTTTTAAATTGTGTTTGTTTGTTTACTTATTTATTTATTTACTTACTTACATTTATTTATTTATTTAGGCCTTTTTTTTTTTTTGGTTCTTGCTGTTGTTGTTGCTTTCGGTGCTTGTTTGTTTATTCGGGGAGGGGAGGTAATTCGTTTCTTTTGCTGGTTTGTTGCCTGACTTAGTGATTGCCTGACTTACCGACTTCCTTATTGACTTGAACGGAAGTCCTGAAGATCGAACCCTGGACCTCGCGCGTGCTGGGCAGGCACTCTGCCGCTGAGTTCTACGCTCCATCCTCCCCCTCGCCCCCTCCCCCATTTGGGGGAGGAAAAAAATAAATTTTTCTTTTCTTTTAAACTGAAAACGTCCGTTTGGATCTCCTGCGTGTGTTTCATCCCTGGTTTTCTGGCTTCTAGGAGGTGGAGTTGACCGAGTTCTTGGACTGTTGAGGAGAGGAACCCCTGATGGGCTGCGGTTGTGCTTTTTCTACGGTGTTTTTGTTTTTGTTTTTAAACCCCAGAGTAGTTCTACAACTTGATTTCCCTTTGGTGGTGGGTTTTGTCGTTTGTTTTCATGTTTCCTTTCTTTCTTTCTTTCTTTCTTTCTTTCTTTCTTTCTTTCTTTCTTTCTTTCTTTCTTTCTTTCTTTCTTTCTTTCTTCCTTCCTTCCTTCCTTCCTTCCTTCCTTTCTTCCTTTCTTCCTTTCTTTCTTCATTTCTTTCTTCCTTCCTTCCTTCCTTCCTTCCTTCCTTCCTTCCTTCCTTCCTTCCTTCCTTTCTTCCTTTCTTCCTTTCTTTCTTCATTTCTTTCTTCCTTCCTTTCTTCCTTCCTTCCTTCCTTTCTTCCTTTCTTCCTTCCTTCCTTCCTTCCTTCCTTCCTTCCTTCCTTCCTTCCTTTCTTCCTTTCTTTCTTCATTTCTTTCTTCCTTCCTTCCTTCCTTACTTCCTTTCTTCCTTCCTTCCTTCCTTTTTCCTTTCTTTCCTTTCTTTCCTTTCTTTCTTTCCTTTCTTTCCTTTCTTTCTTTCCTTTCTTTTCTTTCTTTTTCTTTCTTTCTTTCTTTCTTTCTTTCTTTCTTTCTTTCTTTCTTTCTTTCTTACTTTCTTACTTTCTTACTTTCTTTCTTTCTTTCTTTCTGTCTTCCTTCCTTCCTTCCTTCCTTCCTTCCTTCCTTTCTTCCTTCCTTCCTTCCTTCCTTCCTTTCTTCCTTTCTTCCTTTCTTTCTTCATTTCTTTCTTCCTTTCTTTCTTCCTTCCTTCCTTCCTTCCTTCCTTCCTTCCTTCCTTCCTTCCTTTTTCTTCCTTCCTTCCTTCCTTCCTTCCTTCCTTCCTTCCTTCCTTCCTTTTTCCTTTCTTTCCTTTCTTTCCTTTCTTTCCTTTCTTTCTTCTTTCTTTCTTTCCTTTCTTTTCTTTCTTTTTTTTTTTTTTTTCGGATGGGGCTACAGTTTCCTTGTCCACGTTGACTGTGTCAAACACACACACCGACACACACACGCACACCCAGACACGCGGATGCGCATGCACAGTGTTGCTCTGTGTAGATGCACTGAACCTCGATTTACCGAGCGGGTGGCTATCGACTCGCCCCCCCCGAACCCCCGCCCGCATTTTTTTGTTTTCCCTCCTCCTTCCTGCGGTTGTGGTCAGCCGTGCTGACGTCCGTGTTCTCACGACCGACCGCGAGTGCGTTTTCCCCACGCGCCCGTTTGTTGTCTTTGGGCTTTGTCGCGATCTGTGCCGAGATCGATTTTCTCTTTTCCGCTTCGATGGGGTTCGCGGTCTTCATCCTTTCTTTTCTAGCTTCTGGGCTTTGCCTGTCTGCTTTCGAAAGACCTCCCGCATTCGAGAGGACGGACTCCAAAGCCGATTCCTGCGTTGTTCTCTGAGCGCTCGCCTGGTTTCGGTTTGCCAGCCCCCGCCTTCCCTCCCTCTTCCCCTCCTCCCCTTCCCAACCTCCCACCCGGGAACCCGGGATCTCGTCCTGGTCGCTCTGGGCCACCCGCGGCGTCGGCCCCGGCCCCCGCCGGCGTGTCCGTGTGATCTCCCCCGCCGGGGAATCGCGTGGGGAGCGCGTCCCCTTCGCGGCAGCCGCCCGGCCGGCCGTGTCTTGCCAAACCCCGGCTCCCTCCGTCCTCCCCGCCCTGATCTGGTGCCGGGGTCGCGTCGCGCCGCGTCGCGTCGTGTCGCCTCGTGTCGTGCCGTGCCGTGCCGTGCCGTGCCGTGACGAGGGTGAGCGGGCTCCGAGGCGGACGCCACGGGGCCGCCCGGCGCCTCAGTCCGGGACGAGCTCGGGCGTTTGGGCGGCCGGCGGCGGTCGGGATCGGTTCCGGGGACGTTGGCGACGGTTGTCGGGCGCCATCTGGCTGCCGCTCTGAGATCGTCCCTCTTCTCCCGAGCGTCGGCGACCTCGGCAAGGGATGGGGCTCGGCGGCGGGGCCCGAGGCAGACTTCGGGGAGGCTGGCGACACCGGCGGTGACAGTCCCCGTGGCGCTGAGCCGCGGGCGCGTCCTGCTCTCGGCGCAGATTGGACTCGCAGGATGATGAGGGGGTGACTGTCGCCGCGCTCCCGGGATCTCGTGTGCCGGGGGAAGCCGTGTGGCCTGGCCTGGTCGACCAGCATCCGCCTGTGCCCCTCCAGCCGCGGAGACCGACCCGAGCCGATCGGACACGGCCTGCGCCTTGCCGCCGCGGGGGAAAGGGAGAGAGTGTCCCCGCGCCCGGGCCGCCGGCGGCTAGGTGGTCAGGCCCTCGTCTGCGTCCCTTGGACGACTGCTCCTGAGGCGAGGAGCGGCCCGGGCCCAGTGCGGTGAGGCCGGGGACGGGCGCGCTGGGGTTCCCGGTCGTCGGAGGCGCCTCCTTGGATGAAATGTTTTCTGAGTCCCGATGGATCCGGAGACGTGGCTGGGCCGGCCCCTGTTGGCGCGGGAGGCCTGGGAGGGGGTGCCCCCCGGCCCGTAAGCCTGCCCGCGTGGGTTCCGGTGGCGTTGGAGGGACCGAGACTTCATCCGGACTCGGGGACCGGCACGGGGGCGTCCCGCGAGGGATGTGGGGGAGGCAGGCTTTCCCCGGCCCGGGGCCCGGTGCTCGGGAGCGGTCCCTCGTGGGGGGCCCTCTCGTCGGAGGCGCCTCTGTGGCATCTCCCCGAGTCCCCGGCCACGCGGGCGAGAAAAGGGCAGGGCGTCCCCGGTCTGATCCCGTCTCCCTCTCGTCCCTTCCCATTCCCATTCCCATTCCCATTCCCATTCCCATTCCCATTCCCATTCCCACTCCTCCTCCTAAGCCTCCTCCTAATCCCCCTCCCCTCTCCCCTCCCCCTACCAACCCCCCCCACCCCGGTCGATCAGATGGCCCCCGAGAGCTTCGGGGCTGCCATTTATGGGGGTAGGGCTGGGGGCAGGTGGCCGGACCGAGGTCCCGGGGCCCCCCCCTGCAAATCGTGGACCCGCCCCGTTTCTGGGCGCTGTCATTTTTCCCGTCGTGTTGGGCATTTTCTGCCAGCAGATAGGTGCTGACACGGTCTTCCTCGGTGTCTGTCACCGAGTGTTGGGTCTCCGGACGCGTGCGAGGCTCTGGGCTTCTCTCTGCGTGAGCCCTGGCCTGGTAGCCGACTCCGCTTCTGACACTTGAGCCGCCCGCCCGGGCCTGCGCGCCGGCTCTCGTGTGTGCGTCCGGCTGACGTGGCCCGTGGTGCCACCTCCGGTCTCTGGTGGCCCGAGGGCGGTGGGGTGAGGTGGCGGCGTGGGTCTTTTACCCCGTGCGCTCCCCGCCGCAGGCACCCGGTGGTGGCCGGCACGACCCCACCCCCGTAGGCTCCGTGCCGCGTGTCAGGCATTCCCCGCCTGGGGTCGTTGGCCGCTCTCCTCGGAGAGGACCGAGGAGTGGGTGGCGCCTGGCGAGGCTGAAGCAGGCCCCTCTGGTGGTTGTCCTCGCCGGGCCCTCCCCTCTGGGGCCTCCCTGCCCCACATGGCTCGCTCGCTCGCTCGTTCACTCACTCACCTGACCGATGTGGTGAAGTCATGCTCCCCCGGGTCGGGCCTAAGCCGCGCCAGACGAGGGACGGGGACGTTCATGGCGAACGTGGCTTCTCCTCTCGTTCTGCCTGCGGGCCCCTCGCCTCTCCTCTGCCGCCCGTGGGTGGCGGGGGGGAGGCAGGGGTGCGGACTCCGGCCCGACCTCGGTCTCCCGTGCCTTGTGGTGTCGGCGGGGCCGGGGTCTTGCGACGCGGCAGACACTCTCGCCTTCTCGCCTGCTCGGCGTCCTGTCTCGCGAGCGGCCCTCCCCCGCGGCGGGGGGAGGGCTGCCCCGCCGCCACGCCACGTACCCCCTCGTCGGGGTGTGAGCGTGTCTCGCCTTGGTCCTCTGCGGTGCCCCTGGAGCGCTCCAGGTTGTCCCTCAGGTGCCCGAGGCCGAGCGGTGGCATCGCTTCCCGTCCCCAGCGAGTCCTCTCGGGTAACCCCTGCGGTGGTCGTGTCTCCCGAGCGCCTCTCTTGAGGCGTGGGGGAGGGGTCGAGACGGTAAGCGAGGCGTGGCCGCTCCCCACCCTCGGTGGGGCCGGGGCCGCCTCCTGAACGTCAGTCCTCACCCTGTACCGGGGGGGGGACTGACGTGGCCGGGCGCACGCCGGGTGGGTCCCCCTCAGCGGGGTTCGCGCCCGGGCGTGGGAGCGATCGTGGTGGGGCCGGGTGATGTGCCGGTGGGGGCGGGCGTCTGTCCCGTCCCCACGCGGTCTTGGGTGCGTCTCCTCGCGAGGTGGCACGCACGGGCTCTCCCCGGTCCCGACCGCGAACGCTCGCTTCTTGGCCCGCTGCTTACCCCTACCGCAGACCCCTCCTGCCCAGCCGAGCGCTGGCGTACACGTCGGCGGGCTTCCGTAGGCCTGAACGGGGCACGCTGGGTGGGGGGCGATGCGCCCTCGGTGAGAAAGCTTCTCTAGCGATCTGAGAGGGGAGCCTTGGGGGCACCGGAACCCCCAGCCGCCGCTCCTCCATCCAGAGCGTGCAGTCGCTCTCCACGGGGAGCGGCTGCCGCGGCGTGTGGGCAGGGCCCCGTCGCTTTGGCGTGTGGGCTGCGCTGGCCCCGCGGTGGGGCCGAGTGCTGTTCTTGGCCTGCTGTGGCCCGCGCCTCCCCCCTCCGAGTCGGGGGAGGGTTCCGCCGGGCCGGGCCCGGCGTCTGGCGCGGGGCCGTGCGAGCGCGCGCGCGCGTGTGCGCGGGCTTGGCCTCCCCGGCGCGTGCCGTGGGGGGAGGGGGAAGGCGGTCCACCCCGACTTGGGCCCCCCCCACCAGTCTCCGCGCCGCGAGGAGCCACCCCACCTGTTCCGGTCCCGAGACGCAGCCACCGGTGGCGGTGCGTGGGCCACGGGTCGGGCCGCCTCGCTCGGCAGCGTTTCCCCGGGCCGCGAGGCCTGGGGGCGAGCCAGACGAAGCTGGGTGGTGGTGGTGGTGGACGGACAGACGAGACGCAGACGGACGAGTGAGCGAGTGGAAGGGGCTACCCTCTGGAATGGGGGGTTAGCCTGCTGCGCGCGAGTCCCGGCGGCGGACGGGGCCGGGGTGTGGGAGGAGCCGCCGAGGGTTGGCTGAGGCCGGCCGGCGTCCTGGGCGTCGCGGGGCCGCCCCCACGTGTGGGGGTGGTGGGATCCTGCGGTGGTTTCCCCGGCGGCCCGGTCGTGTCTCGAGATTTCCCCTTCCCTGGGTTGGTGCCCGCCCACACCCACGACCCCTGCCGGCCGTCGCTCTTGCGCGCGAGCCCCTCCTCGTCGCCGCCGCCGGCCCTCCCCTGCCCTGCCAGGACCGATGGCCGCCCGCGCCGAGCCTTTCCCCCGCCGAACCCCCCCGTCCTGGGACCAGAACGTGGCCTCACCGCGTTGTGGGTGCTGTCCCTCCCCTGGAGGCGGCCCCGGGTGAAGCGTCGTCGGACCCGACGGGGGGGAGGTGGGGTGCTCCGGCACGGCGCGAACGTTTGTTTGGGTGCGCGTCGGGGCGGGGCAGGGCAGCGCCGGCCCGTGCGGCGGGAGAGCCTTGCGGTGGGTGGGCCGTCCTGAGGCCCTGCGGTGTCGGGCGAGGGTGGCCGTTGGGCCCCCGTGAGGGTGCCGAGGAGAGGGCCGGTCGGCGCGCCTTGGGTGCCGCGGGGCCGCCCCTGTGCCGGAGGGCCCGTGGCGGTGAGACCCCGTGTCGCACCCCGGCGGCCGACTCGCGTCTGGGTTTCCGGCGCGGGCCCCTGGCGGTGGCTCCACGGCCCTCCTCTCCCGCTTACCGGCTTCCAGGCGGCGTTGCCCGTCCGCGGGCGCGCCGGCCGTGGGCCGCTGCCTCGCTCGTCGTTCGTGTCCTCTCTCTGTCCGTCCTTTCCCCCGTCCGCTCCGTCCGCCCGTCCCCCGGGCCGCGCCCCGGCGCGTTTCGCTTCCCGGGCCCGCCGCGGCCCCTCACCGTGTCTGCCGCCGCCACACGCCCGCCCGCCCGCGGGCGTCGTCGCGTGCGGGCGAGGGCCCGTCGTCCCCCGCCGCCGCGCCCCGCTCCGGCGCGCTCGCCCGAGCGCGAGTCGGGCCCCGGCTGGCCGTCGTGGACCGGCCGCCGCCGCCGCCGCGCCGCCCCCGGGGGGGCCGGGCCTCGGGCCCGAGCCCCTGTCCGCGCGAGCGCGAGCGCGCGTCGGCCGGCTTCGACGTGACCGCCCGGTGGCCCGGTCCCGCCTCCCCGGGCCGCCGAGGGGGCCCGCGGCGGTGGGGCCGCGCGCGCCCTCGCCCCTCCGCGCCGGCCGCGGTGCGCCGTCTGCGTCCCGGGTCCCGGGGCCCGTGGCGGTCGGCCCCCCTCGCCGCGGTGACGGCGCGCGGGGGGGCCCTCGTGGCCGGCTCCGCCCTCCGCCACCTCCCCTCGCGCCCGCGCCCGCGCCCGCGCCCCCCGCTCGCGTCTCGCGCGCCCCGCGTCCGTGCCACGGCCGGTCTCGCCTACCTACCTCGCCTACCTGGTTGATCCTGCCAGTAGCATATGCTTGTCTCAAAGATTAAGCCATGCATGTCTAAGTACGCAC
>NW_027413960.1:33444-53444 GCF_048773025.1 Camelus bactrianus
ATCTGGCTTCCATGACCGTCCATTGTTTTACCCTAAGGAAATATCTGCCATCTGTTGCGCCCTCACGGTCAATCTCAGGATTGCCCCTCACACAATTTCTTGAGCATCATACATGTTATAGGTCATCGACTGTGTAAAACATGAAAACAAAGCAGGCGTGTGCATTTTTAAGCAAGTAAGTGTGAATGTAAGATTTTACGCTCATGGAAATGCTGGTGCAGCTTGGTTTCTAGTTGCTGGTTCTCCAGCAGCTTGTTTCCCAGCAGACGCGTAGGACACTAGAGAACCCACTCACTCAGAAAGAACCGATGGGACGGGTAAGGTTTTTCGGCTCGGAGGGTGAAAGCTTTTAAACTCTGTGTGGAAAAAAGACGTTTCAGGTGTATATTTCTCCTTAAGAAGGCTGCGAATTAGAGTTTCGACGAGGGAGACCACGCAGCAGTGTGTACGTTTAAAAAGGCCTCCGCGTGCCCCTCCCCACCCTTTTTTGTTTGTTTGTTTCTTCCATTCGGTTTCAGGTTCTACCTGATTCAGCCCCCTGGCCTCAGTCTCAGGCCACTGTGGGCTATGCAGACAGACGTTTCTGACGTTGTCGAGATGGACAAGATAAGGAGGGTTCCCCCCAGAGAACTGGGCCGCTGCTTCTATGAGATCAAAAAGCTGACCTACTCATCCAGTTCTATGTTTAGAAATTTGCTCCTTTCTGGAAAGCGTAGAGCTCTGCGGTAGAGTGCGTGCTCAGCATGCACAAGGCCTTGGGCTCAGTCCCCAGTACCACCACTGAAAACGTATAATAAATCTAAATAATTAATTGAAACGTAGATAAAGACACCTAATGACCCGTCCCCCCTCCAAAAAGATAAAAACTTCTTGTTAAAAAATTTTTTTTTTATTTTATTTTTTTATTTTTTTAGTTAAAAAGGCAGGAGGAGGACGAGGACGAGGACGAGGACGAGGACGAGGAGGACGAGGATGAGGAGGAGAAATTAGCTTCTTTCCAACAAGGAGATTTCCAGGTCAAATGGAGAGCCAAATATTTCTATGTTCTAAAACTTCAGCTTTCCACGTATCCTGGCGTCAAAACGTCGGCACGGGTAAAGATTGTTCATCATTCTGTGACTATGCACTTCCTGCATTTTGGAGTGTTCATCTGTCCTTTCTCTTAGGAATAGATGATCATCAGAAATAGCAGTTCTGTTGATTAAACCCCCTTTTAACATATCGTTGTTTCCTGGTCACTAAAGTTACCTAATAATCACTTCACAGTCTATGGAAGTCAAATCATTGTGCTGTACACCTGAAACTGATAGAGGGCTGTATGTCAAACCTATGTCAATAAACTGAAAAAAGAAAAGAAGAAGAAGAAAAGAAAAGTCTGCTTGCTCGGGGCATCCGGTAAAGGCCCTCTTTCTGAGCGCACAAGTCAACCTCGGGCCGATTCACCCTGTCCCTGAAGAAGGGCAAAAATCCTCCACTCTATCTCCCGTTAGGTCCTGGACACTAGCCAGAGTTCCTCCTCCCTCAACCCCCACCCCGTTCCTGCGTCACACTGTGTGGGCTCAGGCACACAACCTATCGCTTTCCTTTAGCGTGTGGAATGAATATCGCCCGAAGGGAATTTCCTTTGTTGTCGTTTAAATAAACTGACGTGTTAATAAGTGCTCTGGAGGGACACATTCCCTTTGACCTGATCAGCCATAGTGACATCCCATGACCCAGGAGTGTACAATATCATGGATTGGAAAGGATCTTAGAATTCAGAAATCATGGTGACGTGGGTCTGATGACCTAGCTGGCTCCATACAAACCAAGAGATGAAGGTGCCCAACATTTTCACTCGATGCTGCCTAAGTTCTTGACAGTCACTTTAAAAAAGGAAAAGGAAAATTTGCATGGCACGCTTAGTTTTGAGAATGCTATCTGACTGCATGGTGGAACGCAAGGAAAAGCCGTGACGCTCGCCCACGGTATCGAGAGAAACGCAGAACCGTGTTTTCTGGTAGCTTTCTTCACCGCTGCGCAAAGGCGGGAGCGACCGCTACCTCACGCAGAGGAGGAGAGGACGGGTTTCTCGGCCCCGTCACGCAATGCCAGGCAGAAGAAGCCTTCTCCGATGAGACAGAAGCGTGTCAAAGCGCATCCCTGCGTCGAAGGCTTCGGTTTCCCGGGGAAGGGGGTCGAGCCGAGGGACCCAGGCCCCCACGTCAGTCAGTCTTTCACTGGATTCACTGGCCTCGCTGTTACTCCTCAGCGATGGCCCCTCAGATTGCTCTCGTGTGTCTTTACCTTCTGGCTTTAGGAAGGACTTTAAACTTCGGCTGAGGGGCGGGACACCCAGAAGGGTTCTTTCAGTTCACCCCATCTTAGGTATTGCCATATCCAACACGTTGGTTTTCATCCCATCGTGGACCTACCTACCGGAGAGTTTCGCTGCTTAAAAGTCCCCTGTGCTCCACCTATTCATCACAACCCCCCGCCACAACACACACACACACACACCCACACCCACACCCACACCCACACCCACACACCCACACACACACACACCCACACAGACAACCTTCACCACCACCACCCCCGACCCCACTCATCTTTTCACCCTCTCTGGGGCTTTTGCCTTTTGAGAATGAATGTCATCTAGAGCCGGTACCCTACAGGATGCCACCTTTTCAGATTGGCTTCTTTCAGGGAGTCAGGGGCACGCAGAATCGGCCCCGCCTGTCTCCCACAGGTCTCTCGGCTCCACGGGTCCCTGGTTTCCTTTTTAGAGCAAATCACATGCTGTGGCACGGACCCTAGCCCGGGCGACGTGTCCCTTCACCTCTTGAAGGACGCGTCTGTCCCGGTCGCCTCCACGGTTCCGGCAGTGATGAAGCAAGCCCCTCCACACCCCACCCCCACCCCGCCCACCGTCCAGGTCCGTCCGCGTTCAGGTTTCCGCGTGGACGGAGCCCCGAGGGCTAGGCCTCAGGGTGAGAGTGGTATGGCGGGTGGCAGGTGGCGCACTGAAGGGTCCCAAATCCGGAGGATGCCGGCAAGGAAGGTCGCCAGGTCAAAACCTTCCTTCCCTCCTCCGTCTCCTTAGGGTGGATGGCTGGGCCCGTGAATTCAGAGAGGACACGAGACACATGCTGTGAGCCGAGATTTCCAAGCCAGGAGACCTGGTGGAGGGTAAAGAAACGAGTTGATTGGGGGGACGGGGGCGATGGGGGGGGCTCTTAGGACTGCAGCCCAGGAGACACAGATGCAAGAAAGAAGCACTGGAAGTGTGTGTCATCAGACTACCCCACGGGGCAAGTGGAGAAGGGGAAACGAAAGAAAACACACCACAAGAGCAAGGCGGAACTAAGCAGGGAACGACCAGGCTGCGGCTAGCAGCTGCTGGCAGATTTGTTCTTTGAAACCGGTTGGTGGTGCCCTTGAGCTTGATACAGTTCTGACCACTCATGCCCCCCCCTCCCCCCCATTGATGCCGGTGTCGGGACCCAGGAGAGGCCACCCCAAACATGTATGTGCCTCCGTGGCACACGGATGGGTTAGAATGAGAGTGACCGAAGAAGCCGAGGGCCAGCAGACGCAAGAGACCCCAGAGACCCTCCCTCTTTCTGTCTCCCTGAAAGCGGGAAATCGATCACTTCCGTGGAGGGTGCCCTCCCTGCATCTGGACTTAGGAAAACACCCTGATCACCCACTGAGAGCCTTCAGGCCCCGGAAGCCTAGAGAAACCAACCAACCTCGTGACTTCTTTCAGGGGCTTCCCCCCCTCCCCCAAAACCCAAACTCCGTCTCGATTCTTCACGGACGGGTCACCCAAAACCAAAGGCTCTCAGCCCGGCCCATTTCGCACAAAGGGCTGATTTCTTGTCCTAAAACGGAGAAAAAGCTGCCTGCTTCGGGGACACATGAGTGCTTGAATGAAAGACAGTAGGTTCCCTGTCGCTCCTGCTCAACGATCCGTCTGGGGTCCATTTTTGGATCAGTCCAGCCCAGAGAACTCAAGATGTGTAGAGGGAGGGGACAACGTCCCCCTCCCTGAAACAGGACTATGTCTGCAACAAAGTTCCTCCCACTGGCCGGTCCAGCTCCATTTTGGATGACTGAATCCTGGTTCACCTCATTTGGGTGTTTTGTTTTTGTTTCTGTTTCTGTTTTTGTTTTTGTTTTTGATTAATAGACTTTATTTCCTAGAGCAGTTTCAGGCTCACAGCAGAATTGAGCAGAAAATACAGAGAGTTCTCACATAGCCCTCCCCACCCACACATATATCCTCCACTCCCTCAACATCTCTCATCAGTGTGGCCTATTTGGTAAAACTGATGATCCGACATGGACAACGTTATTATCCATCAAAGTCCATAGTTTACAGGACGGTTCACTCTTGAGGTTGTACGTTCTATGGGTTTTGACAAATGTACAATGACATGCAGCCACCACTATGGTATCCTACAGAATAATTTCATCGCCTTAAAAATCCCTCACGCTGCATCTGTTCATTCCTCCTTCCCTCCCTCTCCCCAAACCCCTGGATACCATGATCTTTTGATTGTTTCTAGAGCTTTGCCTTTTCCAGGATGTCATTTGGTTGGAATTGTACAGTTGGTAACAATTTTCAGACCGGTTTCTTTGATTTAGTAAGATGTCTTTTAAGTTTCTTCCATGTCTTTCACGGCTTGATAGCTAATTTCCTTGTCTTTCGTTCTTTTTTATTTATTTATTTTTTTTAAAATGTTTTTACTGCACATATATTTTTAATTTACATATATGTACTGTTCATTGTTTCCAGGAAGGTTTAGAGCTTTAGCTTTTTAAACTTACATACTTATCAAAGGAATAAAGCCAACCACAAAAGAAGAATGAATTCAAAAAGATACACACACCCTGCTATTAGCAGCAACATCATTTATGATTGCCAAGATACGGAAGCATCCTAAGTGCACATCAATATTTGAATAGATAAAGAAGAGGGGACACACACACACACACACACACACACACACACACACACACACACACACATACACACACGTAATGGAATACAATTCACCCATGAGAAAGAAGGATATTTTGCCATTTGTGGCCCTTCCTTTCCTTTTTTTTTTTCCCCCCTCCACTTTAAAAACCAGAATTTTATAACTGGGATAAACACTTCCATTGAGTCAAAAACAGTAAAATGCCTAGAAAATAAACTTAATCGAGGAGGTTATCTATACTCCAGAATCTGAAATGACACAAAGAAATGGAAAGATGCCTTGTGCTCTTGCATTGGAAGAATCAATACTATCAACATGGCCACACTATCCAAAGCAAACCGCAGGTTCCATGCAACCCCTGTCAAAATACTCACGACATTCCTCACAGAACTAGAACAAACAATTTCAAAATTTTTAAGGAACAACGGAAGACCCTAAACAGGCAAAGCAATCTTTCGAAGGTCTCCTCTCCCTCCCTCCCTCCCTCCCTCTCTCTCTCTCTCTCTTTCTCTCTCTCTCTCTCTCTCTCTCTCTCTCTCTCCCTCCCCCCCCTCTCTCCCCCTCTCTCTCTCCCTCTCTCCCCCCCTCCCTTTCTCTGTCATCTTTTTGTTCTCTTTTCTTAGGATTTGATGACTTGAGACCATCCTTTATCATTCCTTGTAAAGCCGGCTTGATGGTGCTGAAATCTTGTAGCTTTTGTTTATCTGTGAAGCTTTTGATTTCTCCCTCAAATCTGAACGAGAGCCTTGCTGAATAGAGTATTCTTACCTGTCAGTTTTTTCCCTTTCATCACTTTAAGTATGTTGTGCCACCCACTTCTGGCCTGTAGAGTTTCTGCTGAAAAATCAGCTGATAACCTTACGGGAGTTCCCTTGTATGTTATTTGTTGCTTTTCTCTCGTTCATTTTAATATTTTCTCCTTATCCTTAATTTTGGTCAATTTGATGACGATGTGCCTCGGTGTGTTCCCGTATGGTACTCTCTGCACTTCCACCTCATTTGGTTATTTAAAGGATCTTCAGTCTGTTCAATTCATAGGAGAGAACTTCCACGTGTATTTCTTCTCAGTTTTATGAAACAAAGAAGGACCCAGGAAACTGGCAAAACATAAATGCTTTCTATTGGGTTGAGCAAAGACAGGCCCTGGCCGGGGACGGGGGGGGGTGCTGGAGGGTCGGGGGGGCGGTGTAGAGAAGGATATAGATCATTGTTAGGGTGCCTGCTTAGCATGCATGATGCCCTGGGTTCAATCCCCAGAACCACCATTAAAATAAATAAATAACCTAATCAAACCCATCCCCCTCCTCCCCCCCCCAAAAAAAAGAAGGAGAAAAGAGTGAGAGACAGAGACAGAGACAGACCATCGGGAAAAGTAGCTGCACTAATACTTCCAAGAAACAGGACAACATAAAGATAATGGAAGAAATGCTGGATAGTGAACAGCCACGGGTGGTTGGCACAGACCCATAGCTTCTGGACTCGCTAAAAAAAAAAAAAAAAAAAAAGAATATGAGAATCATATGGATCAGGAGATTGGGTCTGAATTTTGTGCCGTTTGACTTGTGCCAGTTACAAAGGTCATGCACAAGGAAGATGACTGGCTACTTTATTGTCTGAAATGAGACACTTGAAAGTGAAAGGAGGTGCTATACAATCGTGCCTGGACTGGGATTTTCTAAGGGAGCCCAAATCCTTTACAATATATATCATGTTTTCAAAAATGAATATCATTCTGGACAACATTTAAGCAATTATTTTCTGTGTTATCAGTAAACATTTTTAAAAAATCAGTAAGAAAGGAAGAGGAGAGAGAAAGAGAGAGAACAGGAGTAACTATACGCGCGCGTGCGTGCATGCATGTGTGTGTGTGTGTGTGTGTGTGTGCGCGCGTGTGCGCGCACGTGTGTTGAGGTGGGGGCCTAAAAGAGGGTGAGGATTCTTTTCATCGAGGTCTGTTTGTACAGAATTCTCTCCTTCTCCGCTTTACACTGTGAAGGAAAAGCCCAGCTGGGATAACAAGCTAAGTCGCAAATCTAAGTGTAACAAGTGTCGGATTACTGATCTGAGTTCTGCTGGGCTAACTCGTAAATCTAATTAATAAGTGCCGGTTTGCTGATTCCCTGTTCATATTTTGCTAGCCAGCTGGATTTTCAAAGAGACATATCTGGCCTTGAAATGTTGGTTTGCTGCCTCACTGCCTCTACTTTCGTGATAATGATGTTGCTAAAGCTATTGCGTGCCTATTGGCCGAATACCCCAAGCTGGTACTTAACCCTATAAAACCTCACGTGCACGTCTTGGAGGTGCTCAAGGCTTAGGAGCAGAAGCCCCTCTGAGCCCGCCGGCGTAATAAATCTGAGTACTCCAACCCTCCGAGTGGTGCTTGTTTCTTGGCCGGCCTGTCATTTCCATAACAGCACCGTTGACAATAAGAACGTCACTCTCGTTCCGGCATAAAGAAGACATCTGGGGAGGGTGGGGTGGGGGGTGGGGTGTAGATCTATGTTATGTCCTGATTCCAGGAAGGAAAGGGGCAAGGGTCGGCGTGCCCTTCTTTCTGGGGTATCTGTCTGTTCGCTTTTGGTGTTCGGGCTGGTTTGGTTATTTCAGCTTTCTGTTTGGTTCCTTTCACAGATCCAGTGGCTCAAAACAGCATTCTGATTTTCTTTTCTCCTGGGGTTTGGTTTTTGATAGGTAGAGGGACAGGGCCCACGCAGGGGTGGGGGTGGGGGGTCACTGTGCCGAGAAAGGGAGGCGGCTGTGGTGAAATCATCGAGCAGAGGGGATTTCTACGAGAGGGACTCTCCGAAGTGAATGGGGTCCAAGGAGATCAGCAGGGTTTCTGTGTGCTCGTTTGGTTTTGTTCGTGCGTGTGTTTGTTTTTTCTGGACGAGGCCAAAGAACTCTTCAGGTGGAGGTGTGTGTCCAAAGGGTCTGACAGGATGGGAGGATGCGGGGCGAGTCAGTCCATGTGCCCAGAAAGAGAGAGAATCTGACATAGCTGAGACTCAGGCCTTTTCAGACCTAGGCCCAGAGAGCAGTTCGGCTCCGAGCATTCACGGAGAAGTTCGCCGCCACCTCAGTCCTGTCCCCCACCCCCGCCCTCCCCCACGCCTCAGCCCCCAGTGAAGGAGGAATCATGAAGTGGCCGCACTTAGGCTAAGCCAATTTTTGGCTTTATGCTTACTGCTTGCTTTTAGAACCATCAGCAAACTCGACTGACCAGACACCGCTCCCAGCTCCAGGCCCACTGTTAAAAACAGCTAAAGTTGTCGATTCTAACTGTTTGATTTGACCTTCCTCTGATCGTTCAACTTGACAATCATGTTTGGCGTCTGAGTCTTTCCCCAGGAAGGGAGTCACGGGAGGATAAGCTCAGGAGAACGACCAGCCCCCTCCCACCCCCCACCCCCCACCCCGAGTTCCTCCGTGGCGCTGGTGCCGCCGGGTGAGTCTGACCAGATAAAGAGGTCACGGGCTGATGACCTACTAGACCACCAGGAGGTCCCATGTTATCAGACACTCATCCAGATTTAGGAGGAAGTTTCATCAGAGACCCTTGTTGATCATGAGCACCTTTTGTGCTCCCGCCTGTTGTGATTCCCTTTCATGCTCCAACCTGTTCGTCACAGAAGCATGAAACCCCAACCCCAAGACGGGTTCACAGTTTGGAGGGCACTAGCCTGCTGTGAGTCCCCTTTGCCCAGCAAAGCAATCAAGCTGCCTCTTTTCTTCTAAACTCTAAGACCCTGTCTCTGGGTTATTTGGCTCGTCAGGGACGGGGTGGGGGAGGGCGATCTTTCGGCAACACCTGCAGAAGTTTCCCTGAGTGGCAGGAACCAGCGTGGCCCTCAGGCCTCAGCCCCGCAGGCAGGCAGGCAGGCAGGCAGGCAGGCAGGCAGGCAGGCAGGCAGACAGGCAGGCAGGCAGAGTTGGAGCGACCGTTGGTCCCGCCCCCGCCCGCGCTCCACCCCCCCCCGCCCCCGCCGCTGCTTCCGCCGCCGCCGCCGCCACCGCCGCCGCCGCCGCCTCCCAGGCCTTCTCCACCGATCGGTCCCAAATCGACTGACTGTCTCCTGGAAGCGGGGGCGGGGACGTCAGGAGGATCCATTCGGCAGGGCCTCGTTCAATCGCTTCATTCAAATGCAGAAAGCTCTGTGCTCAGGTCAGAGCCTTTGACTTGGCCTCCGGCTCCTCTCTGTTGAACGGCTTTTGTTCTTTGGTTTCAATTTCCCCCACCCTTAGGCCACCCCGTCCCAACTGCACGGAGGGAGGCGGGAGGGAGGGGGAGAATCTCGCCTGGTCTCAGGCCAAAGGAGTCCCCTCCTTTTCCTAATCTGGGTAAACCCCACTACACCGTTTGAGAATCATGGAAGGGCATGGAAGCAGACCTCTGACTTGATAGATTCCTCTGGGATGGGAGACTTTAAAAAAACAAAATTCTTTTTCCCCTGCTTCCAGGGAGGCAGAAAGGAGGGCCAGAGTGTTCCTCTTGCCTCGGGCAGTTCTTTGTTTGTTTCTTTCTTTCTTTTGTTAAATCTTTTTTTTTTTTTCCTTTTTTTCTTCCAGTTTTATTGAGACAGAGTTGACATACAGCAGTGTATACTTTGGGGGGGGGGCGGGGAGAGGAATTCGATTTTATGTATTTATTTTTGACCGGAGGTACTGGGGATTAAACCCAGACCTTGTGCTTGCTTGCTAAGCACACACTCTACCACTGACCTATACCCTCCCCCTTGGCCAGTTGTGAAGTCCCTTTCATTCAGCATAGTCCATCGGGCACATTTTGGGGCAGCCTACTCTGGACCCCAACATTTCCCTATTCTGTAACTTCCCTGGAAGTTTTACACATTAAAAGCTGGGCTGTTGACTGTGCATGTGCGTCCATGCGTGCGTGCGTGCGTGCGCGTGGTGTGGGGGCAGGAGGGAGGGAATAGTTTCCTAGAGGGCCTGCGTTTCATGGACCCAGTTTCTTAGTTCTGAGAACAGGTCTGTTCAAGGAAACAGTTGTAGTATCTCGTCTCAGGAGGCGGTGGTGTCGATGGGCTTCTGAAGCTAGGCCTAGGGAGCAAGCAGTCAGGTATCGCCTAAGAGGCACTTGTGTGGAAAACCAAAGTACAGCAAAAAGGTTAATCATTGGAGCAGATGAGAAACCAGATTCAGGGCCGGGAGTAGGGGGTCAGTCTGGTAGGAGATTTCCACACATCGGGGTCATCGAAACGGCTCGAGCAGTTTGAAATGCCTCTGATGATGTCCTGGGGTGTTCGGCTCAACTCTCTGAGCGGCTCCTCCAAAAACAGGCCCTAGGATGGTTTCCACAGGAGCTGTTGTGGCCATTTCTCTGACGTTTACCTCCCGTTGTCCAGCTTCAGTCTGCAGGGCTTCAGGAGACGGAGCATTTTAGTACTCAATGATGCCAAGACAAAAGGGTGAGAGAAAATGGGAAACGTTCGTGGAGATGGTCCTAGGCAGATAGTGGAGGCAACTAGAAGACCTTCAGTCTCCGGGCCGGCTTTCAGGTTGAGACAAAAACCCTAAGGCAAGCGCTTGCTGCCACAGCACATCGACTAACACGGGAACCATCCAGTGAAGATCAGCACGGCCCTGAACGTGGACGACACACGCACATACGTGAAGCGTTCCGTAGCTTTAGTGATGTCAGTCACCCAGAGGAAGACAGATATCCTATGCCATCACTTCTAGGTGGGATCTGAAAGTAAGTCAAGACACCCATCCATACATAAATAACTCCATTTTAAAAAGACTCCAAGGAACCTATTTACAAACCAGAAACAGACTGGACTCGCAGACATGGAAAAGAAACCGATGGTTAACACAGGGGACAGGGTAGGTGGAGGAACGGGGGAGGGCAGAGGATAATCAGGAGTTTGGATTAGCAGATATAAACCACCCTATACAAACTAGGTACACAAGTAGGGTCCTACTGTCTAGCACAGGGAACTATGTTCAATAGCTTGTAATAACCTATCCTGAAAAAGTATACGTGTGTGTGTGTGTGTGTGTGTGTGTGTGTGTGTGTGAATAAGTGAATCACTATGCCGTACGTCATAAATGAACACAACATTGTAAGTCAACTATACTTCCATTGACAGAGAGTTCCTACAATAAACAGGCAGGCAGGCAGGCAGGCAGGCAGGCAGGCAGGCAGGCAGACAGACACAGACACAGACACACAGACACACAGACACACAGACACACACACACACACACACACACACACACACACACACACACACACACACACACACCCCCCACAGACACAGGGGAACCCTAAGGAAAACGAGTAGCACTAGTATCTCTTATCCATGCATGTCTATCCCAGTTTAATGGAAACCTAAGTTTTTGCCTGCAAGTCAATGATGCTAATAACTCTGCTGCCAAGAATAGAAAAATCCTCACGGAGGATTTCTGAATCCCAGAAGGGTCAGGGAGGGAGAAAAAGAGAAAGGATTCCATTCTGCTGACAGAGGTATGATAGTTACCATGTGGGTGTCCGCCTCTAAAAGGGAAGGAAGGGGAAAAAACAGAAGTTTATTTTCCTTGTATCTGAAAAGAAAAAAATTTAAAACTCAATCCTCTTGGAGACAAGAAGTCGTACACACCTCATGTCACTGATTCTCCTCCTCCACCTCCTCCTCCTCCTTCCTCTACTTCTTCTTCTAGTCTATATCTCCCATGGATTCTGACGACCTTGCCTGATGATGGCGGGTGATGGGGGCAGAGATCGATCTTTCTGAGAAGTAAGTTGGCAAGCGCTTTAGTGAAGCCTCGTAGGATTTACCCAGCGAAGCGAGTGCCTTCGTCCCTGGAGGCTGCGGAAAGTATGTCCCCAAGTCACATACGCATGTGTTTGTCTTTTGTTGTCGTTGTTGTTGTTGTTGTTGTTGGTGGTGGTGGTGGTGGTGGTGGTGTGTGTGTGTGTGTTTGTTTGTTTGTTTGTTTATTTGTTTGTTTGTTTGTTTGTTTGTTTGTAGCAGTGTCCTGGCCATGCTGATGGCATCAGGCTTGCAGCGGGGGAAGGAAGGCTTCAACCCCTTTGGAAGTCATACCTACCATCCCAAGAACGTCTGGATGACCCCTACTATGTGGCAGTTGAATGGGGGCCAGTTACTGGGGTTCAGCGTGTCCAGAGAGAGGAGGTCTGAGGCCTCTGGGGACAAAAAGTTTGTATGTATGTATGTATGTATGTATGGCCAGTTGACTGTTTTTGCGGTCCTATAGGAATCTTCCTGCCCCTGTCTATTGAACAATGGGAGTCATCTTCCAAGTGCCCTGACACCAGACACCACGGTGGGTGAAGGAATGCGGGTGGGGTGGGGGTGGGTGGGGGAGGTCATCCAGGAAGCTGGGAGAAACCGAGAACGTCCGTGGGTCGGTGGGTCGGCCTGTCGGATGGTCGCCATGCTGGGTTTCCCCTAACCCAGGCCATTTGCCGAATGGACAGAACAGACTGGGGCCACGTGTGCCACCCACCCTCTTTCCGGAGGCTGTGGTCCACTGTGTTTGCATGAAAGTCAGTGAAGGAGGCATCTCCTCGGGACTCGGTTCCGTCCCTTTCACGAGAGCCTCCACTTTGGATGACAGCCAGCCAGCCAGCCAGCCAGCCCTCGATGCCAGGGCAGTAGACGACTGCCAGGAATATCCCATCCTTTCTGGAACCCTGAGTGTACCCACCTGTACAGACACAAGGCTGAAGAATACATGACGTTCTTCCTAGTTGACAGCACTCCCCATGTCACTGAAACAGTGTCCAGTACGCTGACGTCATCTCCTCCCTCTCCCACACCCCCGCACGCGCACAAACACGCGCGCGCGCACACACACACACACACACACACACACACTCTGTCTGTCTGTCTGTCTGTCTGTCTGTCTGTCTGTCTGTCTGTCTGTCTTCTAAGGATGGAGAAGAGTTTGCTGAGCTATTTCGGGTGCCCTCTCATCCTAGTTCCTATCTCCAAGTTGGTTCAAAGTCCAAAAGGCGGTCAAGCACTTAATCAGATAGGTCCCTCGTAAAGAATGCCTCCCACATCACGACGACAGGCTTCTTAGGCCAGCCGAGAAGCTCCTTCAGTTCTGCGCCCATCTTGGCTCTAAGTTGATATCAGTCTGTTACGGAAATGACAGGCCAGCCAAGAAACAAGCACCTCTCGGAGGGTTGGAGTACTCAGATTTATTACGCCGGCGGGCTCAGAGGGGCTTCTGCTCCGAAGCTCTGAGCACCTCCAAGACGTGCACATGAGGTTTCATAGGGTTAATTACAAATATGGGTCTATTCGCCAATAAGGCTTAAGGCTCAAACAACAAAAAGCAAAGGATCAGTACACTGGAGCTTATCAATTTGGAACAGATCACGTTACTGACACTTGTTGAGCTTGGATTTACGAGTTAGCTTGTTAGCCCAGTAAACTGACACTAAACTTCAGATTTACGAGTTAGCCCAGCAGAACTTAGATCAGTAAACGGACACTTATCACACTTAGATTTGTGACTTTAGCTTGTTAGCCCAGCTGGGCTTTTCCTTTACAAGTCCTCCAGGATCCAAGAAAGCCACGTTGGAAAACAAGTGGTGATTCTGATGGGACAGGAGATCAGTCATTTGGGGGCGAAGGGTGGGGTAGGGAGACATACCAGCCTGTCTGTCTGTTTTCACCCAGTGTGGGAGCCGTCCCAAAGAGATAACTCGAGAAGAGAGAAACAGGGAGTTGACAAAGAACACGTGCAGTGGCGTGCCCTCCCCCCCCCACCCCAGGAGAAGGCCAAGCCAGAAGTCCCTCCGGATGGCGGGTTCCGGACTCCAGCTTCCAGGGGAAGCGATGTTTTTTTCCTCCCCATTTCAGGCCCGGAAGAAGAGGGAGAGGCAGAGTGTCCTTCTCGGGCATCCGCTGTTTCTGAAGCACGCTTGTTGCCAAAAGATCGGCCCCCGTCCCCGACGAGCCCAAGAATCCAGAGACAAGGTCTCGGAGCTTAGAAGCAAAGAGGCCATTTTATCGCTCTGCCGGGCAAAGGGGATTCACAGCAGGCTAGCGTCTTCAAAACTGTGTACCCACCTTGGGGATGGAGTGGGTGGGGTGGTTCTAGAGCCATAGCTCAAACAATCGGGCATCGATCACCATCCACAGAATCGTTTTCTCATCAGAAGACTCAGAATGGTGTCACGATGCCTCCAGGTGACCCATTCTATAGAGGCTGGTGGTTAGATCTCGTTATCTCATAAGCACTCAAGGTGTGGCCTTCTTGGTCACTCAGGCTATTTTGTCAGGTCATTAGTCCCGTGACCGACCTTCTCCTCGGAGAAAGACTCAGAGACCCAGCATGATGATGACTTTCAATGAGTGAAATACAGTAGAAACAGTAAGATCGATAGCTTCCAGTTTCAACAACAGGCCTGGAACCGTGAGCAGCAACCAGTCAGTCAGGACAGTTGACCGTTTTCAGGGCGAGCATAAGAAACCGAATGACACCCCCCCCCCAGCAAATGAATGAGTGAATGAATGAATGAATGAATGACCTAATGATCCTCCCCCCCCCCCGCCAAAAAAAGAAGCAATAATCCGTTAGCCTAATTCCGGCCATTTTATTCATCCTCCTTCACCCTGAAGCCCCAGTCACCCACGTGCCACAGTGGTCTGTTTTCTGGTTTCCTCCACCACCCCACCCCCCACCAACCACCACCCCGCCAACATCCCCCCATGCCCAACCACCGCCCCAAGTGTGGGACTGGACGGGGGTGCAGGGGGCTGAGGGGGCGGCAATGGCGGCTTGAGGTGAGGGTGGGGAGTGTTCCGCCCAGATCGTATAGGAAGCTCAAACACAGCTGCAGTACGAGACAAGATGGTAGATTTCTGTGAGTCCTCCCTCCTCTTAAAATCCGTCCTAAGGAGGAGACAGACAGAAAGAGAAACATCACCCTCACTCCCAACGCCTCCTGCGCCCTCGATGCGCCCCAAAACAACAACAAGAAAAACAAAAACAAACACGACCACAAATAAGTCGCTATCCCTGGGGAAGAAGGATTCGATGGCATGGGGATATCATTCTAAAATTCATTCCCTCTTCATCACATTTCATGGAAACCGATTGCAATCTATGAGGCCCTGTGAAGGTAGGGGTTGGGGGGGTAGGGAGGAGGGAGGGAAGTGAAGGGGGGGGAGAGGGAGAGAGGGAGGGGGAGAGAGAGAGAGAGAGAGAGAGAGAGAAAGAGCAGAGGAGAGGAGGGATAAAAGGGGAGAGGACAGGAAAGGAGAGGAGGGAAAAGAGGGGAGGGGAGGGGAAATGAGAAGAGGCGAGGGGAGAGGAGAAGAGGGAGAGGAGAGGAGTGGAGGGGAGAAGAGAGGAGTGGAGGGGTGAGGGGGAAGGGGGGAGAACAGGGAAGAGGAGAGGAGGGGAGAGGAGAGGAAAGAGAGACAAGGGAGACAGACAGACACGCATGCGCGCGCGCGCACACACACACACAGAGAATAGCGAAATGGAGAGAGAGGCAGAGAGAGAGAGAGAGAGAGAGAGAGAGAGAGAGACAGACAGACAGACAGACAGACAGACAGACAGACACGGATCTAGGTCAGGGATACTACACATGGGTATTCTTCTGAGTGATTTTATGTGTTTTCTCAATCGCCACCTCTATGGAGATAAAAATCGCTCCCATAAGATGAAGGGAGTCCTTCTGCCACCGCCCACGGCCCCGCCCACCAGCACCGCTTGTGTTTGTCAGGGATTCCAAGCCAAAGCACGTGGAGGAGCGGGAGAGCTTCCTGGCAGCCCAAGGAGGAGGAAAGTCCGGCAGCATGAGAGAGGTGGTTGGCACGGGGAAGCTGGAGGCCGGCTGACGAGAAGATGGGTGAGGGGGCAGGGAGGAGGGTTTCCCAAGTTGGAGAGCCAAGACGAGGGAGGGGAGCTGTCGGTGGCTGCGTTCTGACCCCGACCCCAACCCTGACTGGAGCGGATCCCTGAAAGGAGGCGGTTCGGGCTCTCTGGCCGAGAACGCCCCTCTCTTCCTCTTTGTGCAGAAACACCTTCCGCAGACCGAGAAAGTCCATCCCGAGACCCTCGTCGGAAGAGTCCTTTCCAGACCCATCACGATCCTCCTGGGCCAAGGGGTCCAGGGGATGGGGCGGGGCCTCCATTCGATCCGTCTTCCGTCCGTCCGTCCATCCACAAGATCTTGAACATCCATGTAGGATTCTGGATGGTAGCAGTTTTCCAGGATCCTCCAAATCCTTGTAAGTCCTCTCCTGGCAGATTCGACCCCTAGGTCGTACCGCGCAGCACAGGGCACTAGATTCAGTCCCTCGGGACGAGGGTTCCTGAAAAAGACCAGGAAAAAGAAGAACAGAATCACTATGGTGTGCACCAGCCAGAAACCAGCACCACCTTGTCACTCTAACAGACTTGCAAAAGGCGGGGTAGGGAGAGAAAGTCATAGGATGGCTACCATCCCTCCCACCCCCACCCCACACGCCAAGCCCCAGACCATCGTCATCCCTGCTCCCCCTCCCCTCCCCTTTCCTCTCCCTTCCCCCTCCCCCTCCCCCTCCCCTCCATCGACGCCCGCCTCCCGCTTGTACCCCACTCCTCTGAACCCAGCACCACCCACCCCAGCCTGGACGGGCTCGGCTCAGATCGGCTCGGCTCGGCTCGGCTCGGCCCGGCCCGGCCCGGCCCGGCCCGGCCGTCCGGTCGACTTCTTCGCAGGGTCTAAAATAGCGCCCGGCCGACAGGCAGGTGGCACATGGCACATGGCAGGGGAGCGAGCGGGACGGTTCGGGATCTCTGGGTGGCAGGGACACGCGGCCGGACAACCAGGAGCACGGACGGCCTGGCGTGCGTTTCTCCGCTCGGGGGGGCCTCGACCAGAGACCGTGGTACGGGGAACGGGGACACACACACACCACACACACACCACACACACACACCACACACACCACACAGACACAGACACACACACACACACACACACACACACACACACACACACACACACACACACACACACACACACACACACACACCCACCCCTTCACCCCCACCCCCAAACCTCTGACAGCTTTCGTTTGTTTTCGGCCGACCGTCCCTCGATGAGGTACGAGTGCCTTGGCTGGGGCTGGGGGGGGGGTGGAGTTCCTCCCTCCACAACGACCCCACACGGGCTCTGTTCTGGTCACCCGAGTCCTCTTCCAAGTCAGACCACAGGCCTCCATCACCCGGCGCGAGCACTCGGGGAAACAGTCACCATCCTCATCGCTCCGCTCCACCTCTACACGTGAAGAACTGTTCCCAGCCCACGCCACTCCACCCCACCCCACCCCACGCCCCGATGCCACCCACCGCAGTGGAGAGAAACGAGACGAATCCACAGACGTGCATCAATCCGATGAAGAAAACGACGGCCCTATTCCAAGGAAGCATAGATATCTAGGTAGGAGATTCATCGAGTACTATGGAGGCGGTGGGAAAGGGGGGGGTTGCGGTGGGGAGGGTCTAGAGATCAGGCAGTACAGCCCATGCTTAGCATGCAAAAAATAAAGGTCCAGGGTTCAATCCCCAGCACCTACTCTTCAAAAATAACCCGAGAAGAAGCAAGACGGCGGAGTAGAAGGACGCTCGTAGCTCACCCTCTCCCACAAATACACCAAAACTCACATCGACGGACCCACTCGGCCAATCAGACCACCTGCGGAACTCCGACAGAACACCGCCCTCTTCGAAAGACAAAGACGCCCAAAATCTGGTAGGAGAAAAGGAGAAAAGAAAGAGTCAAAAGCAAAACAGTGCGGGAGGGACCGGCAGAGGAGGAATAGGTCTCGTTCGCCAGACCTCCCCGTCTCCAACGGAGAGGCCGACGGGACGGTGGGGGAGCCTCCGAGTCTCAGAGCTGCCCGGAGCGCCCCTTGACCGACCTATCCAAGTGAAACGGGCACAGAGGGTCCCCGCGACACCCAGCCCGAGTCGCAGGCCGGCAGCCGGGGGCCGGGACAGGCCGCACGAGCCGGGCAGAGGACCGTGGCGGCGGCACCACGCGCCGTGGCCAGGAGGGGATACAGAGCAGAACAACCCGCCCCCCCAACCCGTCCATTACGGGGAAAGAAAGGCAAAGCAACACGGCCGGTGTGCCCTGGGGAGAGGGGCGCCGTAGCCTCCATCTCCTCAGACCCGCGGCGCCATCACCGGCCCTTCTCGCGAGAAGAGAGGCGGGGCGCAGCCACAGCCGCCATAGCCCCTGGCGCGCGGCGCGCAGCGCGCGGGCGGGGGCGGGAGCGGGGGCGGGGCCGAGACTCGAATCCGCACCCGGGGGCTCTGCAACCTCCTAGGCAGGACTGAGACTCGTTTTCAGCCTGAGGCAGATATTATATATCTGCCCCGGTACCTCAGAGAACTCGCGCCACCAAGACTAAGAAGGAGCCGAGTTTTGGAATGCAGCAGGGGCGGGGCGGTTCCACCGTCTTCCCCGAGCCCACCTACGGAGAGGAGCGCCGACCCGAGGCGGAGCACACAGCCGCACAGAGCAGCGGAGCGACCGGCGCCGGGAGAGGGCAGGCGGCCAGCCACCCTCCCTCCTTCCCGGCAGGAACGCAGCATCCGACCGCGGTGCCAGGAGGGGGCGCGATCTACTTGCCCACAGGCACCGAGGGCAGCACAGACGAGGGCGCCGACAGAGGGCCCGCGGAAACAGCAAGCTGAGTTCACGAAACAGGGCGACGACAGAAAGACTTCTCGGTGAAACCGTTAAGAGCGCACCGTCTCCAGGAGAACACATCCTTTTTTTTTTTTTTTTTTCCTCTTTTTTTTTTTCTTTTCCTTTTTCTTTTTTAATCTCTTTTACATCGGTTTTACCTTCTGTTACCTTTTTAACCTTTACTTTTGAACAGTCGTATACGTTTACGGTTTTAATCCCTTTTAAATGTTTCATTTCAAGTCTTTTCATTATTATTATTTTTAAACATCCACCCCCTTCCCTTTTTCATTCTCTTGGTTTTGATCTCCTGTTACTGGTTATTCACAGGTTTCAAATATTGTTTCTCGATTTTTTTCCTCCTTTTTATTAAGGTTATTAAAAGACGTCTCAACTCGATCGCTATTCTGCTTCCACTTACTCTTCTATTCATGATTACACACTGTCTTCAAACCTTTTCTTTCTCCCGTCTTTTAAAATCCTCTGTTTTATCTTTTGTTAAAATCTGTTCTATTTCCGATTACCTTTTAAAAATTTACTTTTGAAACAACTGTATATTATTTTCTGATCTTTTCTATTTGTTTTTAAAGGCTTTTAGAAGACGTCTCAGCTCAATTGCTATTCTGCTTCAACTTGCTCTTCTATTATTGATCGTACACTGTTTTCAAACCTTTTTTTCTCCATTCTTTTAACATCCTGCCCCCACCCCCTCTCTCCCTCTCCCCCTCTGTCTCTGTCTCTGTCTCTCTCTCTCTCCCCCTATCCCCCTCTCTCTTTTAAAGTTTTATGCCTGCCTAGGCTTTCGATAAATACATAAACTCCTTAAGGACACCAATAGATAACTGATACTCCTTAAGCCACAGTGCCAGAGAGATAGGAGCATTATGAAGAAGCAGAGGAACCACTCCCAATTAAAAGAGCCAGAGAAATTCCCTGAAAGCACGATCCATGAAATAGACATGGATGGCCTGCTCGATCAAGATTTCCAAAAAGGAGTGATCCAAGTCCTGAAGGAACTCCAAGAGATAGTGTTGAGAGATATACTATACGTCAAAAACGAAATCGAAGCTATAAAGAAGAGTCAAGGAGAACTGGTCCACTCATTGGCTGAAATGAGAACTGGTCTAAAGGCTGTCCAAAGCAGGCTAGATCACGCAGAGGAACGAATAAGTGGCCTAGAAGGCAGGACAACAGAAAGAACCCAATCAGAACAGCTGAGAGAAAAACCAATAAAGAACAACGAAAACCATCTTAGGGACCTAAGGGACCCTCGAAAGCGTGCCCATCTACGCACAATAGGGGTTCCAGAAGGGGAAGAAAGAACCAAGGGGACCGAA
>NW_027413960.1:65944-75243 GCF_048773025.1 Camelus bactrianus
GCGGAGGGGCGAGGGCGCGCGCGGCCCCGCCGCGGGCCCCCTCGGCGGCCCCGGGGAGGCGGGACCGGGCCACCGGGCGGTCACGTCGAAGCCGGCCGACGCGCGCTCGCGCTCGCGCGGACAGGGGCTCGGGCCCGAGGCCCGGCCCCCCCGGGGGCGGCGCGGCGGCGGCGGCCGGTCCACGACGGCCAGCCGGGGCCCGACTCGCGCTCGGGCGAGCGCGCCGGAGCGGGGGCGCGGCGGCGGGGGACGACGGGCCTCGCCCGCACGCGACGACGCCCGCGGGCGGGCGGGCGGGCGGCGGCAGACACGGTGAGGGGCCGCGGCGGGCCCGGGAAGCGAAACGCGCCGGGGCGCGGCCCGGGGACGGGCGGACGGAGCGGACGGGGGAAAGGACGGACAGAGAGAGGACGCGAACGACGAGCGAGGCAGCGGCCCACGGCCGGCGCGCCCGCGGACGGGCAACGCCGCCTGGAAGCCGGTAAGCGGGAGAGGAGGGCCGTGGAGCCACCGCCAGGGGCCCGCGCCGGAAACCCAGACGCGAGTCGGCCGCCGGGGTGCGACACGGGGTCTCACCGCCACGGGCCCTCCGGCACGGGGGCGGCCCCGCGGCACCCAAGGCGCGCCGACTGGCCCTCTCCTCGGCACCCTCACGGGGGCCCAACGGCCACCCTCGCCCGACACCGCAGGGCCTCAGGACGGCCCACCGCAAGGCTCTCCCGCCGCACGGGCCGGCGCTGCCCCGCCCCGCCCCGACGCGCACCCAAACAAACGTTCGCGCCGTGCCGAAGCACCCCACCTCCCCCCGTCGGGTCCGACGACGCTTCACCCGGGGCCGCCTCCAGGGGAGGAACAGCACCCACAACGCGGTGAGGCCACGTTCTGGTCCCAGGACGGGGGGGGTCGGCGGGGGAAAGGCTCGGCGCGGGCGGCCATCGGTCCTGGCAGGGCAGGGGAGGGCCGGCGGCGGCGACGAGGAGGGGCCCGCTCGCGCGCAAGAGCGACGGCCGGCAGGGGTCGTGGGTGCGGGCGGGCACCAACCCAGGGAAGGGGAAAATCTCGAGACACGACCGGGCCGCCGGGGAAACCACCGCAGGATCCCACCACCCCCACACGTGGGGGCGGCCCCGCGACGCCCAGGACGCCGGCCGGCCTCAGCCAACCCTCGGCGGTTCCTCCCACACCCCGGCCCCGCCCGCCGCCGGGACTCGCGCGCAGCAGGCTAACCCCCCCAACTCCAGAGGGTAGCCCCTTCCACTCGCTCACTCGTCCGTCTGCGTCTCGTCTGTCCGTCCACCACCACCACCCAGCTTCGTCTGGCTCGCCCCCAGGCCTCGCGGCCCGGGGAAAACGCTGCCGAGCGAGGCGGCCCGACCCGTGGCCACGCACCGCCACCGGTGGCTGCGTCTCGGGACCGGAACAGGTGGGGTGGCTCCTCGCGGCGCGGAGACTGGGGGGGGGCCCAAGTCGGGGTGGACCGCCTTCCCCCTCCCCCCCACGGCACGCGCCGGGGAGGCCAAGCCCGCGCACACGCGCGCGCGCGCTCGCACGGCCCCGCGCCAGACGCCGGGCCCGCCCGGCGGAACCCTCCCCCGACTCGGAGGGGGGAGGCGCGGCCACAGCAGGCCAAGAACAGCACTCGGCCCCACCGCGGGGCCAGCGCAGCCCACACGCCAAAGCGACGGGGCCCTGCCCACACGCCGCGGCAGTCGCTCCCCGTGGAGAGTGACTGCACGCTCTGGATGGAGGAGCGGCGGCTGGGGGGTCCGGTGCCCCCAAGGCTCCCCTCTCAGATCGCTAGAGAAGGCTTTCTCACCGAGGGCGCATCGCCCCCCACCCAGCGTGCCCCGTTCAGGCCTACGGAAGCCCGCCGACGTGTACGCCAGCGCTCGGCTGGGCAGGAGGGGTCTGCGGTAAGGGTAAGCAGCGGGCCAAGAAGCGAGCGTTCGCGGTCGGGACCGGGGAGAGCCCGTGCGTGCCACCTCGCGAGGAGACGCACCCAAGACCGCGTGGGGACGGGACAGACGCCCGCCCCTCACCGGCACATCACCCGGCCCCACCACGATCGCTCCCACGCCCGGGCGCGAACCCCGCTGAGGGGGACCCACCCGGCGTGCGCCCGGCCACGTCAGTCCCCCCCCCGGTACAGGGTGAGGACTGACGTTCAGGAGGCGGCCCCGGCCCCACCGAGGGTGGGGAGCGGACACGCCTCGCTTACCGTCTCGACCCCTCCCCCACGCCTCAAGAGAGGCGCTCGGAGACACGACCACCGCAGGGGTTACCCGAGAGGACTCGCTGGGGACGGGAAGCGATGCCGCCGCTCGGCCTCGGGCACCTGAGGGACAACCTGGAGCGCTCCAGGGGCACCGCAGAGGGACCAAGGCGAGACACGCTCACACCCCGACGAGGGGGTACGTGGCGTGGCGGCGGGGCAGCCCTCCCCCGCCGCGGGGGAGGGCCGCTCGCGAGACAGGACGCCGAGCAGGCGAGGAGGCGAGAGTGTCTGCCGCGTCGCAAGACCCCGGCCTCGCCGACACCACAAGGCACGGGAGACCGAGGTCGGGCCGGAGTCCGCACCCCTGCCTTCCCCCCGCCACCCACGGGCGGCAGAGGAGAGGCGAGGGGCCCGCAGGCAGAACGAGAAGAGAAGCCACGTTCGCCATGAACGTCCCCGTCCCTCGTCTGGCGCGGCTTAGGCCCGGCCCGGGGGAGCATGACTTCACCACATCGGTCAGGTGAGTGAATGAGTGAGTGAGTGAGCGAGCGAGCGAGCCATGTGGGGCAGGGAGGCCCCAGAGGGGAGGGCCCGGCGAGGACAACCACCAGAGGGGCCTGCTTTCAGCCTCGCCAGGCGCCACCCACTCCTCAGTCCTCTCCGAGGAGAGCGGCCAACGACCCCAGGCGGGGAATGCCTGACACGCGGCACGGAGCCTACGGGGGTGGGGTCGCGCCGGCCACCACCGGGTGCCTGCGGCGGGGAGCGCACGGGGTAAAAGACCCACGCCGCCACCTCACCCCACCGCCCTCGGGCCACCAGAGACCGGAGGTGGCACCACGGGCCACGTCAGCTGGACGCACACACGAGAGCCGGCGCGCAGGCCCGGGCGGGCGGCTCAAGTGTCAGAAGCGGAGTCGGCTACCAGGCCAGGGCTCACGCAGAGAGAAGCCAGAGCCTCGCACGCGTCCGGAGACCCAACACTCGGTGACAGACACCGAGGAAGACCGTGTCAGCACCTATCTGCTGGCAGAAAATGCCCAACACGACAGGAAAAATGACAGCGCCCAGAAACGGGGCGGGTCCACGATTTGCAAGGGGGGACCCCGGGACCTCGGTCCGGCCACCTGCCCCCAGCCCTACCCCCATAAATGGCAGCCCCGAAGCTCTCGGGGCCATCTGATCGACCGGGGTGGGGGGGTTTGGTAGGGGGAGGGGAGAGGGGATGGGAGAGGGGAGGGGGATTAGGAGGAGGCTTAGGAGGAGGAGTGGGAATGGGAATGGGAATGGGAAGGGACGAGAGGGAGACGGGATCAGGCCGGGGACGCCCTGCCCTTTTCTCGCCCGCGTGGCCGGGGACTCGGGGAGATGCCACAGAGGCGCCTCCGACGAGAGGGCCCCCCACGAGGGACCGCTCCCGAGCACCGGGCCCCGGGCCCCGGGCCGGGGAAAGCCTGCCTCCCCCACATCCCTCGCAGGACGCCCCCGTGCCGGTCCCCGAGTCCGGATGAAGTCTCGGTCCCTCCAACGCCACCGGAACCCACGCGGGCAGGCTTACGGGCCGGGGGGCACCCCCTCCCAGGCCTCCCGCGCCAACAGGGGCCGGCCCAGCCACGTCTCCGGATCCATCGGGACTCAGAAAACATTTCATCCAAGGAGGCGCCTCCGACGACCGGGAACCCCAGCGCGCCCGTCCACGGCCTCACCGCACTGGGCCCGGGCCGCTCCTCGCCTCAGGAGCAGTCGTCCAAGGGACGCAGACGAGGGCCTGACCACCTAGCCGCCGGCGGCCCGGGCGCGGGACACTCTCTCCCTTTCCCCCGCGGCGGCAAGGCGCAGGCCGTGTCCGATCGGCTCGGGTCGGTCTCCGCGGCTGGAGGGGCACAGGCGGATGCTGGTCGACCAGGCCAGGCCACACGGCTTCCCCCGGCACACGAGATCCCGGGAGCGCGGCGACAGTCACCCCCCTCATCATCCTGCGAGTCCAATCTGCGCCGAGAGCAGGACGCGCCCCGCGGCTCAGCGCCACGGGGACTGTCACCGCCGGTGTCGCCAGCCTCCCGAAGTCTGCCTCGGGCCCCGCCGCCGAGCACCATCCCTTGCCGAGGTCGCCGACGCTCGGGAGAAGAGGGACGATCTCAGAGCGGCAGCCAGATGGCGCCCGACAACCGTCGCCAACGTCCCCGGAACCGATCCCGACCGCCGCCGGCCGCCCAAACGCCCGAGCTCGTCCCGGACTGAGGCGCCGGGCGGCCCCGTGGCGTCCGCCTCGGAGCCCGCTCACCCTCGTCACGGCACGGCACGGCACGACACGAGGCGACACGACGCGACGCGGCGCGACGCGACCCCGGCAACAGATCAGGGCGGGGAGGACGGAGGGAGCCGGGGTTTGGCAAGACACGGCCGGCCGGGCGGCTTGCCGCGAAGGGGACGCGCTCCCCCACGCGATTCCCCGGGCGGGGGAGATCACACGGACACGCCGGCGGGGCCGGGGCCCACGCCGCGGGTGGCCCAGAGCGACCAGACGAGATCCCGGGTTCCCGGGTGGGAGGTTGGGAAGGGGAGGAGGGGAAGAGGAGGGAAGGCGGGGCTGGCAAACCGAAACCAGGCGAGCGCTCAGAGAACAACGCAGGAATCGGCTTTGGAGTCCGTCCTCTCGAATGCGGGAGGTCTTTCGAAAGCAGACAGGCAAAGCCAGAAGCTAGAAAAGAAAGGATGAAGACCGCGAACCCCATCGAAGCGGAAAGAGAAATCGATCTCGGCACAGATCGCGACAAAGCCCAAAGACAACAAACGGGCGCGTGGGGAAAACGCACTCGCGGTCGGTCGTGAGAACACGGACGTCAGCACGGCTGACCACAACCGCAGGAAGGAGGAGGGAAAACAAAAAATGCGGGCGGGGGTTCGGGGGGGCGAGTCGATAGCCACCCGCTCGGTAAATCGAGGTTCAGTGCATCTACACAGAGCAACACTGTGCATGCGCATCCGCGTGTCTGTGTGTGCGTGTGTGTGTCGGTGTGTGTGTTTGACACAGTCAACGTGGACAAGGAAACTGTAGCCCCATCCGAAAAAAAAAAAAAAAAAGAAAGAAAAGAAAGAAAGGAAAGAAAGAAAGGAAAGAAAGGAAAAAGGAAGGAAGAAAGGAAGGAAGGAAGGAAGAAAGGAAGAAAGGAAGGAAGAAGGAAGGAAGAAAGAAATGAAGAAAGGAAGAAAGAAAGGAAGAAAGGAAGAAAGGAAGGAAGGAAGGAAGGAAGGAAGGAAGGAAGGAAGGAAGGAAGAAGAAAGAAAGAAAGAAAGAAAGAAAGAAAGAAAGAAAGAAAGAAAGAAAGGAAACATGAAAACAAACGACAAAACCCACCACCAAAGGGAAATCAAGTTGTAGAACTACTCTGGGGTTTAAAAACAAAAACAAAAACACCGTAGAAAAAGCACAACCGCAGCCATCAGGGGTTCCTCTCCTCAACAGTCCAAGAACTCGGTCAACTCCACCTCCTAGAAGCCAGAAAACCAGGGATGAAACACGTGCAGGAGACCCAAACGGACGTTTTCAGTTTAAAAGGAAAAAAAAAAAATTATTTTTTTCCTCCCCCAAATGGGGGAGGGGGCGAGGGGGAGGATGGAGCGTAGAACTCAGCGGCAGAGTGCCTGCCCAGCACGCGCGAGGTCCAGGGTTCGATCTTCAGGACTTCCGTTCAAGTCAATAAGGAAGTCGGTAAGTCAGGCAATCACTAAGTCAGGCAACAAACCAGCAAAAGAAACGAATTACCTCCCTCCCCGAATAAACAAACAACCACCGAAAGCAACAACAGCAGCAAGAACCAAAAAAAAAAAGGCCTAAATAAATAAATAAATGTAAGTAAGTAAATAAATAAATAAGTAAGTAAACAAACGAACACAATTTAAAAAAGGGGAAAACGCACACATTTCCGTTTCCAAGAGATATCCGACAGGCCCAGAACCTGGAATCTCGACAGCAAGTTCCAAAAACAAGCAGAAAGTGCCTGCTCCTGACGGAACACGTGATAGAGACCACCGTTCGAGATGGGCCTGGTGGGCGGGCTGGCAGGCGGACACAGAGCTCTCGACTCATACCTGACAGACTCCGCTCTCCGACGGAAGACAGAAGGCAACACGGAAACAGGGGTTGGTGGTGGGGGCGAGGGGGAGAGGGCGAAACGGAGGTGGAGGAAAGCCATTAGGGAAAACAGGACAGAAGTCCCTCAAAACATTCCACAGAAAACTCCTGGAAGACCCGGCAGTTCCACTACGGGCCCGCGGATGGACGAATGGACAGTGCCACGTGGTCTGGAGAGACCTACACCTAGAGGGGATGATGTTAACTAAGTGACTTAAGTTCGAGAGGGATGTTGTCACTTCGAGGCAGAATCCCCAAGACAATACGCAGGAACACATGCAAGGAAGCTGAAACAGGCTCATGGATACCAAGAAGAACAATGAGTGCAATGGGTGAGGAGAGGAAAAAGTACAAGCTTCCAGTTAACTCCAATTAATAAATACACAAATTACGGGAGGTCATGGACAGCAGGGCGAGTAGAGTCAATCCATACTATTGTCATGACGCTGTCCGGTGACTGATCCGTAACCAGACTCATCACGGTGATCATCGTGGAACATGGAAGAATCCCGAATCGCTATGTTGGACACGTGAAAACGGACATCCCCTTGTCAGGTCAATTATGAGAGACAGTAGGAGAGAGAGAGACAGAGAGAGAGAGAGAGAGAGAGAGAGAGGGGAAAATTCTCACTGTCTTACCGGAAAAAAAAAAAAAAAAAAAAAAAAAAAGAGTTCAGTGAGATAAAGAGTGGATGTAGGTGAGGGCAATAGGTGGAGGAGATGAAAACCACGACGGCGACACATGTGCGGCATCCCACACGGTGGCAGTGCAGTGTGATCCTATGCATGCTCAGCCGTCTCCTAGCCACCTCCAAGTTGACATCCAGGGTCATCCTTTTAGGTTTCGTGCTGCACTTTCGTCTGTCTCGGGCAATACTCTCCCTTGATTTTCCATGGGGGAAGGGAGGTGGGGTGGCCGGGCGGGCCACACCACGACACACCGCGTCGCGCGTGACCTGGAAAACAGATACACACCCGCCCACCACCCACGGGCTCCGAAATCGGTCACTGGTCACGACGCACACTTCGTCGGTCCCTTACGGAGCGATGGCGGACCAAACAGGCAGCGGCCAACTTTGTCGTGCACACAATGACGGTTCGTCCCTCGTGGAAACAAACTGATGACGAGACAGCGTGGTCAGGGGGCGGGTGTCCTTTCAGGAAGGACAGAGTCATTGAAAGTCCCGCACACGGGAACTGTGCCAAGGGAGATCTCCATCACCCTACCCAACCCTGATCCAAATTCTCGTTCGGGCAGCTAAGGGTCAAGGTCAAAGTTTCTTTCTTCCCGGGGCAGGGGTCCTTTTGGGCCTCGATGGTTGTTCAACTGGAGAGATCACCCTTGGGCTGCATATACACTTCGGGGTGGTCCACAGGGTTCCACGACAGTCCCGCCACCAGGCAGGTGGTTCCACCTGATGAAACCGGTCTGGTCTTTCGTTCCAGAAGACAAAGGTCCGTGGCTGAAGCCAACGAGAAACCCAGGGTGTGAGTCCGGAGCGCCACCAGTCCAGGAAGATGTCTAGGCGTCGGGCTCGAAGAGGCTCGGGTGGCCTGAAAAACGCATGCGGGTTCAGGTCCACTTTCTGAGTGGCCTCCACAGCAACGGGCAGGAGGAGGGTCTCGAGAGGGGACACGGCAGTGACCTCTCTCCAGCGGATGTCCAGCTGCTCAGCCCGGCTCGGCGGGGCTTCAGGGAAAGGGCGGCTTTGGTTCTCGAGGATGCCAAGTCCAAAGCGGGAGAACCATGGGCAACGGGAGTCGGAAGAGCGTTGGCCAACCATCGGAGAAAACTCGAAGCATGGCGTGACGTGGCCCAGCGTATCAGTGGAAGGCGGGGCGGGGCGGGGAGGGGGAGGGTGGCGGGAAGCACGCAAAGATGATGACACAGAACCGCATTCTCATCTCTATCACGCTGTACGAGAGTTTCCACTGAGACATGCTCCCCTTCCCCTGGTCTCTCCAAGGACGCGCATTTCTACCAAAAAATCACCCCCATTCAGACTTGTCGGCTGGCCAGATCAGCATACTTCCACGAAATTCGGCCTGAAGAGGGACAGACGTCCACGAAGCATAGCCATCGCCCCTAGAGGCTCTCGGACACCCGCTCTGCTGGAACGTTTCCTAAGGACGGCAGACGAAGACGGTCTCCACATGCTTTCCAGGAGGACGTTCCTCAGAACGAGGACCGTGACTGTTCCGAAGCCCGAATCGGTCACAGCAATTGTTCACGAGGAAGTCACGGTGAACCATCTGGGACACCAGTCTTTCCCAACCGGTCCACGTAGGGACACGATTTGGTCCTAGCCAGAAACAGACACTTTCTCCTCACAGCATCCTTTTATTTTCATTTAAATTAATTTATTTTATTTTATTTTATTTTATTTTATTTTATTTTATTTTATTCTGTTTCATTTTGTTTTGTTGTATTGTATTGTATTGTATTGTATTGTATTGTATTGTATTGTATTGTATTGTATTGTATTGTATTGTATTGTATGTTTACATATGTACGTATGTAAGTAAGTATGTATGTATTCCGGTCTGTCTGTCTGTCTGTAGGTCCATCCATCCTCCGAAGGTATACCAGTCATGTCGGCCAACACACTGACAGATCTCGAGTCTTTTCTGTCAGAAAGATATTAAAGCACGTCCCCTTCGACTCATGGAGCCAGGAACGAACGCTTCCGTATCTCATCTTCTTTGGAAACGATCTAAACATTCCAGGGACGTTGCCAGATGCTTCAGTTGCAAGGGACCAAAAACTACGTGGAGGAGGCACCAATTTTTCAGAGATGGACCGCCTCCCCCACACACACACACACTACCCCCTCGGACTGCTTGGGGGTGTGAACACTTCCCTGAGACTTGAGACCGAGCCAACCATCGCTCCCAGACTCTTTTTTTTTTTTTTTTTTTTCCTGGCTGACACGTTTTATGACAGAGATA